>NW_026125702.1:0-108680 GCF_943737965.1 Phodopus roborovskii
GGAGTGGGGGTAGAGGGGAGGGGGTGGGGGATTGAGGGGTGGGGGATGGCCAGGCCTTGACAATGGAGTCTTCACAACAAGATCAGCACCCATTTAAGGGCCAAAGCAGACATCGCCACTTCTACACGAGAACACGGCAACGGAGCTGCCTTCTATCTAGGCGCTCAAAAGCAGCCCTCACCAGACACCAAATCTGCCAGCACCTTGATCTTGGCTGGCCTCCGAGAGCCTCCAAAACAGTAAGAACTAATTCTCCATACTTCTGGGCCACCCGTTTATGGTATTGTGCCAGCAGCTTGAACAGACCGGGGCAGTGGCTCATTTCACTGAGTGATGAGAAGCACTGATCTATAAAAACAAAACCACCAGAAGGAAAACCAAAGAGCGACAGAGAACATTTGAAGGAGTAGCCAGAGGTGGTGGCTATGACTGGGAATGGCCAGTGCAATTCTCTGAGTAACAAGTATATACAGAGCACACCGCAAATGAAGGAAGGGAAGCAGGAGAGAGTGGTTCTGGAGGAGGAGGTGGTTTATTCCCCAAATTGGACAACTCTGAAGGTCTAGAGACGAGTACAGTAATACATGCTCTGTGTAACATCAAGACATAGCTTCTCTGTAAATGCTAATAGCCAAGAATGGCAAGATGTATCCTGGCTTTGGCAGCAACCCCCTCCTGGATTAGTGTCTCCCAGGGAAGTTGTGTGACTGGTGTGCGGACTTTATCTCCTCCACTCAAAGCCAGTGTACATGATAAAATGGAAAGGTTTATGAGAAATGTAGTCTCCTGAGTGTCAACGAGCATTTTCAGAAAAAAATGCACACCATGATATGGTCAGAGCTACAAGAATAATCTGGAATTCTCCTTGAGGGCTTGCTTCCCCATCATAGCTATCCCTCCAAATGGCTTTCAAATGCTGGAAACAATGGTAGGCTTTTGCAGTCCTACCCTGGCCACTACCACAGGATGGAGTCCTCTAGTTTAAGCAAATCAGGTGCAGGCTGGCTTTAAGGATAGTTTTCCCCTTCTGCAGAGTACATAGTGGTTGGATTTGTGGTAATGGTCTGAACAGCCCTCAGCACACACGGTAGAAACTTCCTGAACCTGCAAGAAAATCCCCTTTTGGTCCCATCTCTGATTTTTGCTCTGTTGAATAATCTCAGTGAAATGTGAAATGATATTTACTACAGAAGGCTATTGTACCTAATTATACTTTCCTTTTGGCTACATAAAAGCATGGCAAGATGCGGTCTGACATGACCCAGAATATTTATCAGGATATTTTTTAAAATCACACTGTATGTTGTTCAAGACTGAGATATACCGATAGAATACCTATTTTAAATTCTACTTTAAAAGTTTATAACCAAGAGTTCCCCTGCAGGTTGTAGACCCTTTCTTCTGTCACTGAATTTATTCTCTGACAAAAATGCTCTGAACACACCTCTGCACTACAGCACAAAGCCCCACCACGGCATCAAATACTGAGTGATTTACCTGTGGCCACTGGCTGAGCAGAACTCCTTCCGCAGACTTGAGATTCTGCAGGCCATAGCATTGTGGGATACACTGTCATCTGTAATGCCGGCCCCCAGCTCCCTTGCTAGGTTCTCCCTGACAGCGAGAAAAGAACAACCTCTCCACCTCAAGCATTCACATAGGTTCCTGTGAGCCAACAGTCTGGGGAACTCATGACTAATCCCACAAGAACCACCATTTTCACTCTAGGGAAATGAAGAGAGAGTGAGTTCTAGGAACAGACCACGCTGCAGTCACGAGGACCATAACCAGTGAGCCCCTGGGCCAAGGTAGTCAACCCAAACCACCTGATTTCCTTAGCCTGCACACTTTCCAGTGTGCTCAGCAAAGTCCCTCATCAACACCTAATACAATTCACAGTAAAAAAACTTCTTAATTACATCCTCTTAATGTCCAGTCACATTAACTTGGTAGTGATGTGACTGGAGCATTATGTGCACGGCTAGACATAAAATGTCACTATTACAAATGACCACAGAAGGAAGAGCTGTAGCAAAATGCAGGCAAAAATAAAGGGCTATGGTAACAGCCTTTCCAATGGCAATGAGGTGTTTCCCAACTAACATTCAGTAATAATGACACAAATAAATTGTGGGGCGTATGTTTACATATGTGTATATACATGTATGTGATAAGTTGCTCCTGTGTACCTGTGTGTACATGTCTGTATGTGTATATGTATATGATTTATGTGTACATGCATATATATGTACATGTGTATTAATATTTTGAGTACATGTGTCTATATACATACATATATGTATACAAGTGTATCAGCGTATCTGTGCATATAATAGATACCTATGTATATGAGTATGTACACATACACTTATGCATGTGGACATGGGCACCTGTGTGTACATATATGTGTATATATATGTGTATATATATTACATATGTATATGTGTATGGTGTATATGTATAATATATATGTATATATTTGTATATGTGTATATGTGTATCTGCATGTGTGTATATGTATATACATGTGTTTATATGTACATGTGTGTACATATATGTATGTTTATACATGCGCATATAAATATGTTTGTGTGTGTATATGCATTGTATAGTATATGTACATGGTGTATGTATATGTGTTACATGTGTGTATAAGTGTGGATATTTGTATGTGTGTATGTATATGTGTATTTGTGTATATATGTGTACATGTGAGTATCTGCATATGTGTGCATGGTTATAGATGCATGTATTATGTGTATACATGTGTGTGCATGCATGTGCAGGCGTGTATGCGTGTGTGCATGTATGTGTGTGTGAGGAAAGTAGAAAGTGGGACCATGAGAGGGGAGAGAATGTAATGAATACAGGTGACTGGAAAGCAGAAGAGAGACAGAGAATGGTGGTGAAGAGGAAAATAAGAACCAGCACAATGAGATACACATGAGAGTTCCACAATGGAACCTATTCCTTTCTTATGCTAACTTACGACAGTCATAAACAATACAGGGAAACAAAGGCTTGTGGGACTGCTATGGGTGTATTAAAGGTGTAATGGTGGTGAGTGATGACTGCAATGCGCCTCCTGCGCAGGTTTCAGTGTCGGGAAGTCAAACCCAGGATTTGCTTATTTATTTAGACAAACGGAGAGACGGGACTGGTTCCTCTGTCAGGCGCCGAGTGGATGGATTGCTGTAGTGCTCTGAGCAGGTGCACCGGCAGCAGGGTAGGAAGGTTGGCTCTGGATGCGAGGGAGCCCACGTTTGGAGCTCACCATGACGACCCTGTGCCACTAATCGAGTTACTTCAGCAGCTGAGCAGTTAGTTTCCCCAACCAGATCAGCTAGCAGAATCAGGAAAGGATCACTCTGCTACGGAGCCCGTTCACCGAAGCAGAGCATTGCTGAAAAGTAGCCTGCTGCCTCTTTTCAGCTGCTAGACGAAGTTAAGCTTCCTTTTTCTGGAAAGCCTAGAATGGATATGATATTCTGAGGTGATGTTGGGCATTCTATGTTGCCACCAGGACAGATGTCAGCATCTGCAGCACTGAAAACTTGGGTGACAACTTGCTGTAAGAAAAGCAGCTATCAGATGAAACAAAAACACTATTTTAAAACTAGAGATATGAAAAGCAGCAATAAGACCACGTATTGCACCAAAGCCCCATGATATTATTATTAATCATATTTTCATCATCAGTGAGTAGGGCCAATTATGGCTTAATAATTTTTTGGCTTCTAGGATCTGGTACCTAATTTACAGGGAGAAACACTCAACATATATTTTTATCTGGGCCAACAGACTTTTCACAACCTGTTAAATTGGAGTGTCCTATGCTTGATTGATCCAGATTCTTGTCCTATGGTGAAGTGAAAAAATAAACTTAGTGGCTATCTTCATACACATCCTTGCAAAAGAGCGGCAGTCATAGGAAGCTTAGCCTTGCCATAAATGAGCATCACCCTGTACCCTGAACAGACCATCAGCTAAAACCTGGAAAAAAAAAAAAAAGCATTAAAGTATCCAAGAGTATGAGATGAAATCTTGCAGGAACTGGAAAATGCATCAGTTTGTTATCTTCATATTTGGCTTAATTTTGTTTTCCTCTATATCCCTTATGTCCAAGACATAAGTCCTCTCTCTGTCTCTCTCTCACACACACACATTCACCACGCACCCCAAACCACCTCCCCCACCAACCCCCCTCTCTCTCACCTCACACACACGCACACACGAATCAGGGGCTCAATGGAACAGAGAAGCACTCACATCCCTTCGAAGCAAAACTCATCCTCATTCATCCTCACATTGCTCTTGCCACGTTGCCTCTGTGTAGTCATACACATGCTAGTATCTTGCAACTCCTGAGCCCCAGGGAGTCCAAAGCCCCAAACATCTACCCTATTGGGTGGCAGAATGCATTGTCAACAATTAGAAATTCATCAAGGTCTTCCAGAAGGAACATGAACTATCTCGCTACCTTAAAGTGTGACACCTACAAAAGCAACTACAGCTAACGCCCGAAACTTTAATTCCCGCTGTTTGCACTCTTTTTTTTTCTGTGAGTCATTTATGGGGTTCCAGCCTTAATAAAAAAGAGGAACGTGTGTGTGGGGGGTATTGTTGTCTCCTTCTTCTGGGTGAATTAGTTTTAAAATTGTTTTATTTTACGTGTATGGGTATTTTATCGCTATTATGTCTGGGCATCACATATGTAAAAGTGCCTGTGGAGAATCCCCTGAAACTGGAGTTACAGACAGTCGTGACCCATCATGTGAGTGCTGAGAATCAAATCTGTATCCTCTGGAAGAGAAGCCTTTGTTCTTAACTCGAGTCATGTCTACACCCTCTTTCTGGGGGTTTTCTATGGTGCAGGAAACTTATTTTAAAAGAACCGAAAGTATTTCTGAATGACTGCATTACCTACTGCCCTAGGAACGCACAAAAGAGAATTTTGGAATATTTACCCAATTTGTGAGATTTCTACCTTCACTACTAGGCACACTAAAATGCTTTTCTGATCTCTCTGGGAGCTCCATGGTAGGGCTTGCAATGCCTCTTTGAAGTTTGAGATATCTCCATATGAAAAGAAAACACACAGCATACAACAGATGTAGAGACTAGAGAAATGAAAAGTGAATTAAACCAGGGTAAACATCTTGAAAAACATGATATGGGTAATTTCTCTGTCCTCTATGGCTCCTCTGTATACGGTAGAGGGTGGGCTCGCCAGTAACCGGTCCAAGAGAGATGAGACGAACTCACAGAGAAGATACAATAGTGTATAGGGAGGAATACACATAGCTTTGTAGGCTCAATAGATGCCCCAGGAGAGCCAGGACGTAGGCATGCCCAGCAGACTTAAATGGGAAGATCTGTGGTAGGAATTCTTACACAGGGTTTAAAGACCAAGAGGAGCAGACGTTCAGAGAGGACTCAGCAATGGACAGGTCAAAGAGTAAAACTGGGTGATTTTTCACACCCTGCGGCCTCAGGAAAGGGGCCTGCATATCCCATGAGTCTGAAGGCTCTCTCCTCACACCACCTGGGCACAAAAGCGGGCTTATTTACAACCTGTTAAAGAAGCAGGGAGCCCTCAATTCCATGGCCTCCTTAGCCCTAGCCACTGGGAGAGCCATGCCCACACTGCACCTTTTCTGGAATATGGTGGCAAAGAGAGCCGATACAAATCTGTCAGTGGCCACTCTGCCTGCTATGCTGGGCATAAACAAGTCCTGTGTCTTGGACTCCGGAATCTCGGACCTCCTATAGTAAGGTCAAATGAAATCCTAGGCCTGAGACTGTGAAAGAGCACCCTGCCACACGCCTTCCTGCCCCTCAGCTCCAATCGTATGTACCCCATTGGCCTCAGGGTTCCACAGGGCCCCTAGCGTACCCTTCCAGAGGATGGACTTGGGGTAGAAGTCCACATGGACCCTGGGAATGGGTTAAGAGCATGTGGACAAAGAATCCCAGGTCTCTGGGTACAGGGCAGAGTGCATGCTCTGGGGGAACACACCCTTATGGTCGTGCTGACCATTCATCCCTCTGTGGCTCTGGAGAAACAGAAAGCAGGGTCCATTAAGGCACAGGCTCCCTTGGCCAGGTCTGACCCATGCTAAGTAGAGGGAGAGCCGCACAGGAGCAGGGAAAGGCACAGGGTGACAGCCAGGAAGTCGAATTCCAGTTCCTTTCTACTTGCTACTGTTAGTATGACTCTAACCTCACCGGCCTGACAGTGACTAGCAAGGAGGCATCAAGCCCTCTAAAGTGCATATTCATAAGAGCCTAGAAATCGGGTCTGGAAGAGAGGCACTGGAGCCACAGCCTTTCAGAGACAGAGCAAAACAAACGGAGCCACAAACACCTCCCTGTGATGGGCTGGGTGGGACAGGTGCATCACTTAGGCAAAGTGGCCACAGGGCTGAAGAACAGGATGTCTCAGGAGTAAGACAAGGGTGGGCCTTCCTGAGAGCTTGCATTTGCATCCTGAGAGGCCGGGGGTAAAGCAGAGGAGTCTCCGTAGCTCTGACTGGCACCACTGAGTGGATACACTTACTGGCTGGGGTTAGGATGAAGGGTCCCCTGGGTAGCATCACCTTTGCTCCATGGATGGCTGCAATAGTGGACCACCTTAGTAAAGGCGGCAAAAAGCGCACCAGCACCACGCGTCAGCTCTGAGAGAGAGGAAACAGGGACATACCCCCCACACACACCGCTAGCTGGGCCCCATCCAGTGTCTCTGAGCTCAGAAAAAGGTGTCCTTTTCCCCTCGAAACCAACCAACATGCCGGGAAGTCCATTGCTGAAGTCAGTGCAAACAGTCCAGATGGGCTCGAACCCCTGACGCACCCTTTACCGGGTATCTTAGCTATGAGAGGCATTGTTTCCCAGTGGTGACATAGTCGCCCACCTGTCATGCCGTTAGAAATGATGGCACTCTATGTCCCCCACCCACTTCTTGCAATCGGGTTCCCATTGGCATTAGTCATCAGTTTCGACATCTGTCTGGCTGCCTCCAAAGGAGAAGTGTCCATAGTAGCACAAACACAGCTGTGCATTCATTCCGTCCAGGGCTGTGCTCAGTTCAAACATCATGTGATATGAGGAGTCCAGAAGCTCTCCCCTGACACCTGCTTCTCCCCAGCTGGTGTTGGAGCACAGGTGTTTACACCATAGTTGTTTTGGTCACTGTGGTCTTCTGACAAGGGAGGCCCTGCAAGAAACAGGAGAAAGAGAAGGAGGGGGGACGGTGGGACCCACTAGAGACTGCTCAGCAACACAGCTCTTTATGTATCCACCTTTAAGTCAAAATACATGAAATATGGGTACTGGGGTATGATGACTGGAGAACTCTGGCCAAAATTATCTGTAGAAACAGTACAAGGGGTCAAGCTCCAGTCATAACCACCACTTGAAGGTTGTCCACTGGAAGTTAAGTTTGAACCAGGGAAGTGGAGGAGAGCAGATAGGGACTCAGGAGGGAATCACATGGAAGCTCTTGGCTATCAAAAGTCTAGCAAGTGAGGGGCTAGCAAATCAGAGAGGCTCCTGCAGTTAGGAAACGAAAAGAACCTAGACAGATACAGAAGAAGACTATGGATTGCTTATATACAGAATGATCTATTAAAAGTCCAACTCAGAAACAAGAATGTGAAATTGGCCCAGAGGACTGGGGAGTTAGGGAAGTAGGGAGAGGTTCCTTAAAGGATTTCAGGTGAAAAGGAACTGTGAGCTGATGCACAGGAGGCCACTGCAATTAATGACAGGGCAGTATTCTGCTAATTCTTACTAATTCTTACTAAAGCGTTTGCATGACAGGAAAACAGAGATAACCGTGTGTGTGGGGGAGTGTAATTTATTCCACTATGATAATCATTTCACAATGGACACATGTATGAAATGATGACACTTGAAAATGTACAGCATTCTCTGTCAGTTACACCCAGGTAAAGTTAAAGATAGGGCAGAACAAGCTAAACCCATTCTCTACTGTGGCCAGTGCCTAAATACTAGCCTGACTATGTTAATTGACAGCCACTGTCAGGAAAGGGCCAAACACCAATGTCCTGTGAGAATTATGAAACAGTTTCAGATGAGGATTCAGTACAGACAGCCATGGACAATGAGTCCAGTGTATGTCATTCAATGAAAAATTTTTAATAAAAAAATATGCATGACACAAACACATATATATGAATTATCCTAAGAAGTATTTGTAGATCCAAATCAAAGAATTTGGAGATTTAAGTATGTATTCTATATAAGCATATACTGAATTTATGTGTGTGTGTGTGTGTGTGTGTGTGTGTGTGTGTGTGTTGTGTGTGTGCATGTTTGTGGCAGGGCAGAGATGCCATCTTCCGGAGGTGTTGCCTTGCTGCATACCAATTAGGCTAGGCTGACTGGCCAGTGAGCCCCGGGGAGCACTCTAGCCCAATGGGCAAAGTGCTTGCTATGCAAGCATGAAGAATTTGGATAGCAGTACTCCTTTACAAGACAAGTGTGGTAGTATGCTCTAGTTATCCCATCACTGGGGTTTGGGAGATTATGGGGCAAATTCTGAGGGCTCCTGGAAATCCAGTCTATAGAAACAGCAAGCTCCAGGTTCAGTAAGAGATCCTGTCTTAAAAAAAAAAAAAAAAAAAAAAAAAAAAACAAGGTGGAGAGCGATAGGCAAAGATATGGATTTCAATCTCCCACAACATTATTAAATAAAAAAATATCCTGCTAACAACTGAAGAAGAAACTGATGGTGTCTACAAAGTTGTTTCCAAAATCCCTATATATTTACCTGTCCTGAAATTATTAGAAATTGCACATTGCTGATAACCAAAAAAAAAAAAAAAAAAAAAAAAGAGAGAGAGAGAGTTTATAAACCTCTTGAGGAGGCTGAGTGGACCCTATGAGGAATCCATACCTAAACCCGAACACAAAGCAAAGCAGCCCACGGTAAGCACAGGATGTCTAAAGGCAGCCACGGGCACGCCAGACTTGCAGAGGTCATGGCTGGCTGCCTGGGCTCTATACAAAGCAAATAAGAACACGGAAGAGAATCTACATGTTAAAGATAAGAAGACACACAATGGACGCCTACACCAATGTGAACCTTTGGGGGGTGTGGATACGTGATTTAAGCCAATGAACAAACGAGCAAGCAAAAATATTCAAGCCTGGATGTGGGGTGCACACCTGTAACCCTGGCACGTGGAAGGTGAAAAGCATAGGGAGAGTTTTAAACGTCCGTGGTTACCAAGGACTAAACAAACAAAGCAAACTGTAGCCAGATGGAGAGTGGAGCAGACCCCTTCCCCAGGCCAGGTGGCTCGTGGGCCCTTTCTCTCAACATGCTCCTTCTTGGTCCCCACGCAACCCTGCTGAGGTTTTGCTGCACCCTTGTGGCCAACGGGAGGCCTAACAGCCCAGCCCCAACAGGCCCAAACTGCCGGCCCTTCTCCAGCTCACACTCAGAAACACGAGGGAACATCCATAGCAGCTAATGACAGGCAGGAGACAGAACCCTAAAGAAATGGCTGAGGTATAGGATCCAGGGGGACCAGAAAGGCCTGGAAGGCACCTCCACTGGAAAGAAAGGCCCAACTAATCTTTCAAAATGGGACTGAAATGTAAGTCATTAGTTTTTAAATTAAAAACAGGCTCACAAAGCCAAGAGTCCCTTCTTAAACTAACACACGTGATTATTGCTATAATTAACTGACGCTAAATCCCCACGCCTCCTTGTCCACCTCTAAAACTCAGTATCACTTTCAGAAGAGTCAGACTGAGGGGTTCATTCTGCTGCAAGTTTCCCTTCGGTATTCCTTTATTCATTCGTGCTTTGTGGCACCCAGGACTGAACCTAGGGGCTCTATGCATGTTAGGCAAGCATTCTATGACTGAGTCCCACTCCCTTTAACTTCGTATTACGGTCCTTGTTATGACCATCCTCCCTACCAACCATTCAAAAGTAAAGAACATGCATGTGGTGTGCGTACAAGTGTATTTGTGCATACACCTGTGTGTATGTAAGCGGAGCCCATGAAGCAGAGCTGGTAGGCGGTGCCCAGCTACTTGGGTATCCAGGCAAGCCCTTCCCTCCTGCTCCAGTCCTGTACTGTGAGCCCCTGCCTTCTTGTGGCCACACTCACCTATTGGTGTTCTCCAGCACCTCCACCTTCTTCCGAAGTTCTAAGTTCTCAGTTGAACAAGACTCTACTCTGAGGAGAGAGGGCAAAGACACACAGTCACTCTCCACGGGGCAACGGCTCAGCTAGGAGCAGCTGAGGTGAGTGGCATCTTTAGTAGGGGTGGTCAGTGGAGAAGAGAGTCCAGGCGCACAGCACGGCAGGCCAGGGCTCTCCTCAGGAAGGAGCACAGGCTGGACACACGCAGCCCCCATTAGGCTCTCAGCCTGGCTCTCCACCTCTTCCTGTTGCTCTCATCCCACCATTACATTACAGCGTGGAGAACCATGGGTGAGCTGCACCAGATCTGAGCCAGATCTGATACAAAGCTTGGAGCTTGTGTGAAAGTCAGCCGGGACCAGAAGCCAGGACAGTGATGTACTGTAGCCCACACACCCAGAGAGGCAGAGGAGAGGTCCATAGAGATAATCTTAGTTACAGACGCCTTTAGGGCACATTAAAACCGAACAGGAGTGCTTGATGCTACACCAGCATCATCTAGGTCAAGTCATAGACACACTACTCCCAGAGAAACTTCTAGAACCAGTTAGAAGCCAGCCAGTATCTTCTCCCACGTGCACAAATGAGGAAGAAAGACTCAGTTATGGGTCTTCTAGGACCTCCTTCCTTCCTATCTCAAAGTCACGCCAACTTGTCAGATGAAAAACTACTTTCTAGAGTCAGCAGAGATGGCACCCAATTCACACTTCTCTGGGAGCTCTTACAGCATTCCAGGGCTTTCAAGAGAACAAAGGTGCCTTCATGTATTTTTGTATAAAAAAAAGAAAAAAAAAGTCTGCCCACAGTGTGTATTACTGAATACAGGAAACACCAGAGTCTGGTTTGTGTCATTTGAGGCCTATAGGACCTGGGTAAACAACAGTTTTCCAGTAGGCTGAAGCTGGGCATCTCTGAGGAGTTTCGAATGTCAGTATCTAAGGCTTGCTCAAGGAGCCTAGAAGCAAGCACTCAAGATCAAGGTCCAAGAGCAGCGATTCCTCCCACATGACCACAAGGGGGCAGGCCAACACTGCTGATTGATGCACGGGGCGGGGAGAGGGGGATCGTGGAAGCCAAACTGAGCCCCTCACCCGCCCGGCTTGTTGACCATTGCCTGAAAAAAAACCACAACCAGTCAGTGAGCTGGCTTACTTTTTCTCCAGGCTGTCCATATATTCTTTCTTCTTTCTCCTGCTCTCTTGGGCAGAAATCTGTGAAATGAGGGAGGCGAGGGGGTGAATTTCCAGTTCCGTAAGTAAAACAGGAGTGGATGGACTGCAGGAAGCAAAGGTCAGCCGAGCTGGCCTCACTTGGGTGTCTGCCTCCCCTTTGTTTAAACTGAGGAGTCTATTTTCCACCAACCCCATTTCTGTTAAAATAGCTAAGAAAAATGATGTCAGCTCTCTGGACCTCAGCTGGCTCAATTACATATAAAATCAGCCAACTGGGCCTGGACATATATAAACTGTCTGCTGGCTCTGCGTGAGGGTACAGAGGCATCACCCTGGTTCCCTCTGCTTCCTCTCCTGTCACAGGCCAGGGCTTCACCAGCCCCCTTCAGCCCTGGCAGCAACAGATGAGCCCAGACAGAGACCAGGTGGCTACTCAAGTTTGTTTTCATCGCAGACCACTATCAAGAAAAATAAACCTTTAAATTACCCAGCATAAAGTCATAGTGTTTTATAAACTACATATAGGGCAATTAGAAGAAAAATACATGCATCCCAAAAGGCTGGGATTTCTAAAAAGATATGCAAAGGGGAGATGCTTGTATCTTCTCCTGCTTCTGAACAGGCTATCATACAAGAAGGAGTATGCACACTGCTATGAAAGTTCACACCCATGGTGGGTGGGACTTGCTGGAAAGGATGGGCAGATGGTGTCTATGTTCCTGACTGGCTATAGGCAGTCCCACTGTGGACTTTGGGGACTGGGGGCTGTGAGAGCTCAGTTCTTCCTTGTCTGTCATAGAGACGCCTTGAGGGGAGCAACCCACCTTATTCTTGATTTTTCTCCGGATTTTCTTCAGGGCCTTCTCCTCAGATTTGGTCAGGGGCAGTTTTGTAGGAATAGGATAGCCCTCAGCAATCAATGTCCTCTTCTCTTCCTCTGTCAGGACAAGTGGGCCAGATCCCTGCAGCTTCTGTGCAGACAGGGAGCACAGAGGGGTCAAAGAGCAGTGGCTGAAAAATGACCTCAACATAGAGTGTGGGAAACCCATCACAGTGGCTCACGAACAGTGGGCGCTTTCAAGTAAGAGACAAGAGAGAAAAGGTGTGCCTGTGTGGGTGATTTATTCATTTATCATGTGTGTGGCATGTGTATATATGTATGTGTGGTGTAAGCGTGTAAAGCATCTTGTGTGCATATGGAGGCCAGAACAGGGCATAGGAACTCTTCTAAACTGTAGTGAAACAAACCTGAAGTTTGATGTTCTCACCCAGGTTGACTAGCCAGTGATCTCCTGGCATCCACCTGTCCCAACCCCCCAAGGCTGGTGTTACAGACACAGGCATCCATGCCTGACTTTTTTATGAGGGTGCTTGTGATTCAAACTCAAGTCCTCATGCTTGCAGAGCAAGACCCTCCAGACCCTCTGAATCACCCCCCCCCCCAGTCTCCCAAGTGGGTGTTTTAAATCAAAGGAAAGCCTAAAGAAGCTTCCACCCACTGTTTCCCAGGAAGTAACCCATATCTAGCACATGCAAAAGTAACAGTATAGAATTCACACCCCACACCCCTAGCCACTTAGGGGTGATGGAAAATTCCCTTGGAGCTCAGCTTCATTCAAGACTTGTATTGTTCTCCTACTGAAGGGCTAATTTTATAACTAGCTCTTTCCACACACACCACAGTTGCTCTTCCCCCTCCTTACAGCTAAGGAAGAGCCCAAACTCCCAGAGATACACCATCAGGCACCTTCCACGCAAGTTCAGGCTTCTGGAGTCCTACACTACCCATCAGCATGAAGATGAGAACCACAGCTCGTCCATTTAGCCCAGGACACAATGATGCATCTCTATTGCTGACTCACTGGTGCCTAACCTTCATGCTCCCTGCCACGGGGGGGGGGGCTGAAAACAAAACCAGTCTCTGAAGTGGCTTAGGATCAAGACTTAAGCCTGAAATCTCAGGGCGGCTCAGTGCTAAAGCTGTGGTGTTGGCTGGACAAAGAGAGAGGACCCTTGTCAGTTTCCAGGCTGAGAGTAAGGGATGAGACGCGAAGGCTGCTCTCTGAAAAAAAGTGATGCCTTCTCAGGAGTGGGGGGGGAGGGGAGCTGGTATTATAAGCAAAAGACCGTGCTCTACTCAGAAAAGTACCAAGACAGCAAAGGGTGAGTTGTTGAGGGCCGGGCCCCACAGGGCATCTAGCAGGAAATACTACCTGGCTGCCAGCAAGAATACGGGGAGGGGGGGTGACTTCCCCCAAAGTGTTCAAAATGGGTAATTCTTGGAAGGAGATGCAGACATAGAGGATGGAAATTATTCCAACAATCCAAAGCCAGGTTCAAGTAGAAAAGGCAAAGAAGGGGGCGTGAATTCCTTTGTTCTCAGTAATGGTGCTATGTTAGGATCTAAAACTTATGGGGACAAATGAATCTCAAACTTTTAAAATTATACTGATAGATGGTTCCCATGCCTTCTTAAAACATTTTATTTGTATTTGCAGGCATGTGTGAAATTTTCAAAGAATAAAATACCTTTAAAATTTGTTCTTCACGATAGTATAATTCTAAAATTCTGATTGTAATTTTTAAGGCCTCATAGAAATCAGACTCCTCTTCAGAACAATAAAATGAGAGTGAATTCTCTACCCCTCCTTTTATGTGTGTGGGATGAATGACGACCTGCTATTTTTGTCCCAGGTTGCCCCTAACCCTCCAACACACAGGAAGATTAAACTATGTTTTCAAGCTTTTGACATCAAAGAACTTAATCTCAGAGAGACTTTCTTTTCAAATTTCACCCAAGACGGCTTATCTGAAAGATGAAAGGCATTCCCTAGTGCACACTAAGTAAGCACAGTCTACATTAGTGGCAAGTGTTTATGGTAGAACTTTGAGGGGAAAAGCACAGAAATGGCATGCCTTAGTCTTCCAGCCCTGGGAAATAAATCAGTATGAACTGGACCTGTGCATATGAAAAACAGAATTACTGAGATTTGTAGGCAAGTCTTTGCAAACATGCTCTTTGGGGTTCTTACTACTCCACTTTGGTGATGTACCTTGAACCAGTCTGTCCCCGTCTGGAGGCTGGGACCCAGTGTGGTACCACTGAGAAGTGTGCATGTGAAGAACGCCCATCAATGCCTTTGAGCTGGGACTCACAGGACTGGATTAGTTACCATGAGGGTGCCCTGCTCACGGGTCCCTGTCTCCTGGGTACATACATGTCTCTCTGGCCCTTCTTCTTTCTGTTTCCCTGTTATGCCTGAAGCATCCTCTCCAGAAGCTAAGGAGATATAAGTGCCATGCTTTTGAAATTCACCACCTCCAGGATCACGTACCAAAACAAACAAGCAAACAACAAAATAATCTCCTCAACTTACTCAGCCTTCTTGGTTAATTTGCTACGGCAACATAACGTGGGCAAAGACTTGCAACCATTAAACAAATTTTCACTCCAAGAATGAAAAATCCTACTGAGAGGATTCCTGGCTTGCCAGAAGGGCGGCTCAGATACTTACATGGGGGCAGTGAGGGAGGGGAGATGTGGACAAGGCAGAGGCACCGCGGGGAATGACTCTGCCAGGGCTGTGGGCCTGAGACAGGCTGAAGGGATGCAGGCGTGGGTTAGGGCTCAGGCTGCCCTCGGAGTCACTGCTGTGGCTACTGGGTGGTGTTGGCGGTAAGTGCAGTTGATCCACCGAGGCTGCTGCGGATGAAGAGAAAGCATGCATTTTACCCACCACGGAGGAGTAACATGAGACTCAGTTAAACACACGCGTCTCCACACTAGGGAGCTTGGGTAGGTGCACAGAGTGGTGACCCTCTTCGCTGACCTGGAAAGTTCTTTAAGATGAGATGTATTGAGAAGAGGGGAGCCGGGCACAGAACAGTGTGTCCAGTTGTCCTCTTTTGTATGGGAAGGGAGAGAAAGTGAGCACAGAGGTACACTCACTAGTCCTAGCACAAAACTACCCTGGGCAGACATATGCATGAGACACTAACAAAAGGGTGATCCCAGGGGTGGCCTGGGAGGGTGGGTGCCCCCTGACATGGTACTGACAAGACTGTGGTCCTTTATAAGCTTATTTTTGAGACAGGCAATCATGTACACCAGTCTGGCCATGCATTCTGGACAGCTGAAGGTGACCTTGAACTTCTGATCCTCTTGCCTCCCCCACCTCTGGAATGCTGGGATTGAAAGTGTGTGCCACCATATGTGGTACTGGGGGTAGAATGGAAGGCTTCTTGCAAGCTTTGCAAGCCCTCTATCAGTTGAGCTGCAAGCCCCGCCCGCCCGCTGTACTCTTCAGACAGTTTACACAAGTTGACTCGCAAATCCTGTTAGTAGTATGCAGCTTTTAAAACAGTCTTTTTGGAACCTGCCGACCTGAGAGCACTCCTGGAATCCCTGGAGAAAAGCTGCTTTGTTTCTGAAGGAATGTGCCCAGTGGGGCCTGCGGGCAGGAGGCCAGGCATTCTTCATTCAGAAACCCTACATCCACCATTGGACCGGTAAGTAGTCACAGGAAAAAAAAAATGGGGGGTGCACGGTGCCTTCTCCCCTAAGGCCTTTCTTCAAGGCGCATTACCAGGGCTGAGAGCTCCCCACAGAGGTCAGGCTAACCCACTCTAGCCACCACACCCCCCAGCCCCACCCCCCTGCATCACCTGGGGTTCACTGGGGGCTCCCTCCCTCTTTTTTCTGAACAGGATTTTTCTGTTCTGCTATGGGCTATTGCTGAGAGAGATTACATTTGAGAGCCCCTTGCCCCCAGCCCCTGGGGGGGGGTAGGTCAGCCTCATGCAGCATCTCTGTATCCACAGGGCATTTGCATGCTTTACAAACCTAAGTAGCTCAGGGGCAGGCTGAGTACGCCCCTTCCACACATCACGTGCCTGGCTAGAAAGCAGGCATGCACGCCATAAGTATCAGCCAAGGTTGCCAAGGTTTCCCCTATGCCAGGAATATATGATGCTGTGGATGAGATTAATCTACAGAGACTGCAGCTGAACTCCCCAGGGCACCAAGAGTTCTTCTGCCCGCTGGCCGACCTGGCCGAGGCTAAGCTACGCTTTTCTCCTTTCTGAGTAGTGGGGGGAGCCCACAAAACAGTGACGCAGGCTGGCAGGAAATCCTGCCCATCTGGACACAGGTGCCCCAGGATCAGATTTCTAGACCTGATTTGAAATATGCTGCTCTGAGGCTGCCCAAGGAGCTGGGGACAAGCTACCGCCTAGAAACCTTGATTACGCCAGGATATTCCAATCTCTTTATCTGTCTTTATCCAGAATGACAGGGAAGGACAGCCACTCCTCCTCCGGTGACCCCAGATCCTGACACTATTATGAGGATCTGTTGTTTGGGTTGTGACAGGTTCTGAACCACATCATGGCACAGTAAAAAAGGACAAGATACATTTGGTGGTGGGAAGCAGCCATAAAGATGAAGGAAATACTCGAGAGCAGATTCCAGGGCTCAAAGACATGAATGCATTCCGCTCAATGCCAAGAAACAAAGGCTCAATACAGACGCAGGTGGATAATTTAACTTTTTACTTCTTTACACATAGTAAAGGCTGTCACGGCCAACCCTGATTCGGTGGTCTCAAATCCAGCCCTGGGTGGAGTCCTAAAGGAAATCAGGTACATGATATACAATGTTCATATGCAATGTGAGCTCCTTGCAGTTGTATATGCTGGCTCCTTTGTGGGCCATGCAATGAAATGAACGTCTAAACAATGTTGAACGTGTAAATAAAAGGAAGGTGCATCACAGACAGAATTTTAACAAGCGCGGGCTCCATGTTCTGTATAAATTAAGTACTGAGAGCATCCTGTGCCAACCCCCCAACCCGAGGCAGAGGGTCTTCACCCAGGATCCCAACTTGGCCTCATATGAGAACACAACGGGAAGTCAGGAAGAAGAAAAAAAAAAATAAGATGTAGAGAATTAACAAAAAGCAAACAATGCCAAGGCACGACTGGGTTCTAAAGACAAGAAGCCCGAAGAGGTACACCATCAGGACCGTGAACATCACCGAGCAGGAAAGGGGCCTGTCACAACTGTCACCACACCCTGGTTGTGCAGGCACACTATGACTTCTTCGCAGAGGGTTAAAACTCAAGGTTCGGTTGAGCCAGTGCCACCGTGCACTGCTGTGTGCCCGTAGGGGTGCTAGCAGGCTCACACTGGGAGTGTGGAAGGACAGTGGCTCTCACCAGCTGCAGGGATGTCACAGCAGTGGACAATGGGTCTAAAGCCCCGCGCCTGGTAAGCTAAGCATCAAACCACACTGACGCTTAGCTGAAAGGGAAGGGCAGAAAGAGAGGTCACTTCTTTAGAGAAAGGTTTCCACCTTCAAAATCAAGATTCTTAAGAACAGAGTTGTTCCGGACAGCCAGCTACCTTTGTAATCCTGTACTGTACCACTGTTCTGTGCTCCCTTCACTTTGGAATGAGCGCCTGGGGTGGGGACGGAGGGGTGGGGAGGAAGGGGTGGGGAGGGAGGGGTGGGGAGGGGGGGTGGGGAGGGAGGGGTGGGGAGGGAGGGGTGGGGAGGGGGGGTGGGGAGCATACCTTCTTTAGGAGAGAAGTTTAAGAACTGATCCACTTCATGGGGCTCCAACTTAATCTTAGGAATTATTGTCTGGCACGAGGAATCCACCTGGAAAAGGAATTTCCAAACGTGAGTTTATAACTCAGAGACAGCCTTCACGAACAGGCCGCCTGCCAACTGTGCCTCAGTATGGGGCCAGCACAGTAAGGCTTGGGCTACATCTTACCTTCTCACAGCCAGACCTGAGACCGCTAGTTAAAGTCCAAGGCTCGTTACATTGCTATTATTACTATTGTTGCGGTCACCATCATCATCATTATTGCTTGTGGTGGCAGTGGTGTTATGATAAAGACATTTATGGTGAAATATTTTGGTAAAACTTGGAAGAGCCACAGGCTTCCATTGTGTCCTATCCCTCCATACGCTTTGATGACCGATGACAATATCTAACTATAAAATACCTATCAGGGAGAGGAGAAAGAGAAGCAAGAGCACAGGACCCTGGATGTTAGTTAGTTACGGACAGACCTCAAAACCAACCAAGGCCTGAACAGGTGGTTCAATGTTCAGAGCTCCTGCCGCTGTTACAGACCTGGCTTCAGTCCCCAGCACCCACACGGCAGCTCACAGCCACTGTAACTCCAGCTCCAGGGGGACCCAATGCCCTCTTCTGACCTCATTGATTTCATGTACACATGTGGTACATATATACACCATACACACACACACATGCACACGCACACATGCACACGCACACATACACTCACACACGCACACATGTGCACACATGCACATGCGTGCACACACACATGCACTCACGCACATACATATGCACAGTACACACACACACTCACACACGTACACACACATACACACACACATGCACACGCGCACATACACTCGCACACGCACACACTCACACATGTGCACACGTGCACATGCGCGCACACACACATGCACTCACGCACACACATATGCACAGTTCACACACGTACACACACATGCACATGCACACGGGCACGCACACACACATACATAAATCAACTGAACAAAAATCTTCTGGAAAAAGCAGACTAACACAGATCTCAGGAGCCTGCCAGGGATCTAGAGAGGCACTGAGAAAGGGATCTTGGGATCTACTGCAACCCAGATCTCCTTACCAAGGAGGCTGTGACGTGTCTGTGGCCCTCCCAATACGTTCCCTTTTCAGGACCAGACAAATAGCACATCTTGCTGATGGAATGTGTAACTACATGGAGATGTCTGGAGCTGCTACAATGAGGCTCTGAACTTAGAACTGGAAAATATACATGTGATTCAGGCCTGTCGTCAGACACTGAAACCCCCAGGGAGACGTGAGCACAGTTAAATTCTACGTTCCACAGTGAGGGGCTTCGGTGAGGAGGGGACTCCGGCCCTTCCTATGATCTCTACTAGGCACATGACATGTGTGAATCAGCAGGTGGGAGACCCTGGATTGGGAAGGGCAACTCGGCAGGCTTCTAGAGAAAGAAAAGTCTACACAGAGCCAGTATGGACAGCCACCACGGCACCGAATGGTGTGGACTCTACCATAACCTCCTCCTCTCCCGCCAGAATGAATGTCTATGCCATGCAGATGGCAGTTAAGTAAAAAATGAATCATCTTCGCTACTGATTGTTCTGGGCAACACCTTTGAAAGTTGCCATAATCGATGTTGATAACAATTAACATATTCTTGATACACTTGTGCATATAAACACACATGAATGCAAGCATACATACCTGGCTATTTCCCCCTCAAATACATGCATCTCCTAGCATAAATGCTTTATTGGAGACCAAAGACCTCTACCTTTTCACACACACACACACACACACACACACACACACACACACACACACACATATTTATAATGAAGAAAACCATATATACCCCAGCATTCATATCCAGAGGGGACTCTTCTTTTTCAAAAGGAGTAGAAATGGCTGTAATGGTCAGAGTGACGGACGGAACGAGTCCTGGGGGCTGCTCCTCTGTGATGGGCTCTGTCTTGACAGTGGCCGAAGGGAAGTCTGTAGACAGATACCACTTCCTCATTCTCCACTTCCTCTGTGGGAAAAGGACAAGCCACTCGTGAGCACACCGGGGCACCAGCCATGCGAGACGCGTGGTGATTGGCTACTCCTCTCTCACAGATCCAACAAGGGACAACTGAGAGGCGTATGTGGAAAGAGAAATACACGGAGGTGGAAATGGACAGCAAGAAAAAAATCTCTATCTGTATATGCCCGGACATGATAAGCCTGAAGAAATGTTGGGACGGTTACGCTGAAAGGTAGAATCTGACAAGTGGTTTGAATAAGAATGTCCCCATGGGCTCAGATGTTTGAATACCTGATTTCCTGTTGGTGGGGCTGCTAGAGGTTGAGGAGGTGTGGCCTTGCGTAAAGAAGTGTGCCCGGGGTGTGTGTTGAGCCATTCACAGGGCATTCCCTGTCTTCCTGCCTCAGCTCTCATCTGTCCTTGTTACCATCTCTGTTCCCTGCTGCCACGGCTCCTTGCCATGAAGGACTCTAACCCTCCCGAAACATAAGCCAAGTAAACCCTTTCTTCCATAGGTTATCTTGGTTATGGTGTGTTATCACAGCCAATAGGAAAGTAGCTAGTGCACTGGGTTTCCTGGGCAGAGCAAGAAGGGGGCTTGGTACATAGAGAATAAGACAGGAGGGGGAGGTTTTAACCATGTAACATGTTACTTTTTGGTTTTCAAACCAAGTGGATATGCTATCTACATAATAATAAATAAGTATAGTCAAAAAATAAGAAGGAAAAAAGAGAGTCCCACCTCCACCCACTGGAGGAGCTCGCCTTCCTGTGCCCTGATCGGAGCCCCGAGGGACTAGGGACTGTGCACAGGGGAACCCTGCCCAGCGGACCAGCCCATCCAGAGTCGGCCAGCATCCTAGTCCCACATGCACCCATGGGAGGAGTAATCTATGGGTCTATTTCCCACCTTCTGGGATCCTACTCACACCCTCCTGAAGTCTGGGCACTGCACATGTACAGGGGGAGCCTGTCCGGGCTGACCAGCCCATTCAGAGTCTGCCAGCATCCTAGTCCCGCCACCACTCACTGGAAGAGGACAGCCATTGAAGCACTGGAGCTGTTTGCACCCACCGGAAGAGAATCTTGGTCCCGTACCCACCAGGACAGGAAGAGACCCCACCAGTACACACAGGAAGAAGAGATGGGTAGACAACAGTGTAAGAACACAGAAAGATCAATATGACACCACCAGAGTCTAGGGACTCCACACCAGCAAGACCTGAACTTCCCAACACAGATGAAGCAGAAGAGAACAACTTTACAATGATGATAGAGACCCTCAAAGAGGTAGTGAGAAAAATCCCTTAAAGAAATGGAAGAAAAAAAAAAATCAAGAAATGGAGGAAAATACAAACCAAAACTTGCAAGAAACAATTCAAACAGTGCAAGGCTTGAAAGCTGAAATGCTGAAATAGAGACCAAAAAAAAAAAAAAAAAAAAAAAAAAAAAAAATGCTGGAAATGAAATAGAAAAGCTCAGTAAATGATCAGGAACTACAGATGCAAACATAACCAACAGATTACAAGAGATGGAAGACAGAATCTCAGGCATTGAAGATACACTAGGAGAAATAGATTCATCGACCAAAGAAAATCTTAAGTCTAACAAATCCTTAAAACAAAATATCCGGGAAATGTGGGACACTGTGAAAAGACCAAACATAATAATAATAGGTATAGAAGAAGGTGAAGAAACCCAGCTCAAAGGTGCAGGAAATATATTCAACAAAATCATACAAGAAAAATTTCCCAACCAAAAGAAAGATACGCCAATGAAAGTACAAGAAGCTTACAGAACACCAAATAGAGTGGACCACAAAAAAAAAAAAAAAAAAAAAAAAAAAAGGGGGGAAAAAAAAATCCCCTTACCACATAATAATCAAAACACCAAACATACAGAATATAGAAAGAATATTAAGAGCAGCAAAGGAAAAAAGACCAAGTAACGTATAAAGGAAAACCTATCAGAATTACACCTGACTTCTCCATGGAAACTCTGAAGGACAGAAGGTCCTGGATAGATGTTCTACCAACACTAAGAGATGACAGTAAACTAAGAGCCAACATCAAACTGAATGGAGAGAAACTCAAGACAAGGCTGTCCACTCTCTCTGTGTCTCTTCAATATTGTACTTGAAGTTCTAGCTAGAGCAATAAGACAAAAGGAGATCAAGGGGATACAGATTGGAAAGGAAGAAATCAAACTTTCACTATTTGCGATGACATGATAGTTTATATAAGTGACCTGAAAAACTCTACCAGGGAACTTCTACAGCTGATAAACACCTTCAGCAAAGTGGCAGGATACAAGATTACCAAACAAACAAACAAACAACAGTAGCTTTACTATATAACATAAAATCATAAAATGTCTTGGGGTAATGCTAACCAAACAAGTGAAAGACCTATATAATAAGAACTTTGAGTCTTTGGTATCAGAAAATGGAAAGATCTCCCATGCTCTTGGATAGGTAGGATCAACACAGTAAAAATGGCAATCTTGGCAAAAGCATTTACAGATTCAATGCAATCCCCATCAAAATCCCAGCACAATTCTTCACAGACATTGAAAGAACAATACTGAACTTTATATGAAAAAACAAAGACCCAGGATAGCTAAAACAACCCTGTATAATAAAGAAACTTCCGGAGGCATCACCATTCCTGACTTCAAGCTCTATTATAGAGCTATAATATTGAAAACAACTTGGTATTGACACAAAAATAGACAGGTAGGCCAATGGAATCAAATTAAAAACCCTGATGTTAATCCACACACCTACAAACACCTGATTTTTGACAAAGAAGCTAAAATGATACAATGGAAAAAAAGAAAGCATCTTCAACAAATGGTGCTGGCATAACTGAATGCTGCTGTGTAGAAGACTGCAGATAGATCTATATCTATAGTCATGCACAAAACTTAAGTTCAAATGGATCAAAGACCTCAACATAAACCCAGCCACACTGAGTCTCTTAGAAGAGAAAGTGGGAAGTACTCTTGAATGAATTGGTACAGGAGACAGCTTCCTGAATATAACACCAGTAGCACAGACACTGAGCTCCACAATTAATAAATGGGACCTCCTGAAACTAAAAATTTTCTGTAAGGCAAAGGACACAGTCAACAAGACAAAATAGCAGCCCACAGAATGGGAAAAGATCTTCACCAACCCCACATCTGACAGAGGACTGATATCCAAAATATACAAATAACTCAAGAAGCTAGTCACCAAAACACCAAATAATCCAATTAAAAAGTAGAGTACAGAACTAAACAGAGAATTCTCAATTGAAGAATCTAAAATGGCTGAAAGACACTTAAGGAAGTGATCAACATCCTTAGCCATTAGGGAAATGCAAATCAAAACAACTCTGAGATACCATCTTACTCCTGCCAGAATGGTTAAAATTAGAGTCACCAATGACAGCTTATGCTGGAGAGGATGTGGAGAAAGGGCAACACTCATCCATTACTGATGGAAGTACAAACTTGTACAGCCACTTTGGAAATCAGTATGGCAGTTCCTCAGGAAAATGGGAATCGGTCTACTACAAAATTCAGCAGTTCCACTCTTAGGTATATACCCAAAAGATGCACATTCATACAATGACATCTGTTCAACTACGTTCATAGCAGCATTATTTGTAATAGCCAGAACCTGGAAGCAATCTAAATGCCCCTCAACTGAAGAATGGATGGAGGAAATATGTCACATTTATACAATGGAGTACTACTCAGAGGAAAAAAACAATGGAATCTTGAAATTCTCAGGCAAATGGATGGAACTAGAAGAAACCATCCCGAGTGAGGTAACCCAGCCACAAAAACACAAACATGGTATGTACTCACTCATATATGAATTTTAGACACAGAGCAAAGAATCACCAGCCTACAATCCATACTGCCAGAAAAGCTAAGAAACAGGGAGGACCCTAAGAGAAACATACATGGTCCCCTGGAGAAGGGGAAAGTGATAAGATCTCCTGAGCAAATTGGGAGCATGGGGGGGGGGATAGGAGAAAGAGAAGGGGAGGAGAGGAGGGGAGAGAGGGACATGAGGGAGCAGGAAGGTTGAGTCAGGAAAGGAATAGAGGAGAACAAGAAAAGAGATACCATAATAGAGGGAGCCATTATAGGTTTGAAGAGAAATCTGGCACTAGGGAAATGTCCAGAGATCCACAAGGATGACCCCAACTAACAATCTAAGCAATAGTGGAGAGCCTACCTTAAAAGTCCTTCCCTGATAATGAGGTTGATAACTGCCTTATTTGCCATCCTAGAGCCTTCATCCAGTAGCTGATGGAAACAGAAGCAGACACCCACAGCTAAACACTGAGCTGACTTCCTGGAATTCAGTTACAGGGAAGAAGGAGTGATGAATAAAGGGGTCAAGACCAGGTTGGAGAAACCCTCAGAAACTGCTGACCTGAACAAGAGGGAGCTCATGAACCCCAGACTGATAGCTGGAAAACCAGCAAAGGACTGACCCAGATCCCCTGAATATGGTGTTATTTGGGAGGACTGGGAAGTCTATGGGGCCCCTGGTAGTGGATCAGTATTTATCCCTAGTGTACAAATGGACTTTGAGAGCCCATTCTCCATGAAGGGATACTCTCTCAGCCTAGACACACGGGGGAGGGCCTAGGCCCTGCTCCAAACTTTGAAGATCCCCCATGGAAGGCCTCACCCTCTCTAGGGAGCAGAAAGGGAATTGAATGGGAGTTGGAGGGGGCAGGGGAGGAGGGGAGGGAGAGGGAACTGGGATTGACCTGTAAAACAATCTTGTTTCAAATTTAAATTTAGAGAGAGAGAGAGAGAGAGAGAGAGAGAGAGAGAGAGAGAGAGAAGAGAAGAGAAAAAGAAGAGAAAAAGAAGCTAATGGCTGGCAAGCAAGTCCTGGAGACAGAGGATTTCTTCACAATTATTTGTCTTCTTCTTCTTTTCTTCCTCCCTCCCTCCCTCTCCCCCTCCCTCCCTCTCCCCTCCCTCTCTCCGGTTTTTCAATTCCTCACTCCCTAGTTTTTGCCTCCTTCTGTTTCCCCACCTAAATTTCAAATTTAGCTAGACTTCCAGAGACTTTGAACAGACCCCTGGAAAGTTCTGGGTTTGCTTGGCTGAGATGGGAAGAGGGCAGAGTCTTGGTGGGCCAGGGGGAGAGAGAGCTGTGGAGCAGGAGCCAGTGGGTCTCCTCAGCCACAGGGCACATGTTGCTCTGGAGTTTCAGCTGCACCAAACTGCTTCAGCGCAAAGTATTCAGCCCGACCCTGCAGTGACAGTGGGTGGGGTAAGGAAGGAGAGCCAAGGAGTCTGGAAGCATGCAGAGAAAAAGGCAAGGCCAGCAGTTCCCAAAGCCCACAGCCCGCAACTGACACCAGCTTTACCAAGGAAGGGCATGCACAAAGCAGGCGCCTTCCTCTGCTATTTGAAAACAAGCCCCACCTGCACGGTTACCTATAACTGCTCAGGGCTGCAAAGCAGCCCCCACTGTGAACTCAAGAACTTGGCTCAGGTTGTCTTATTTAAGAGAGAAGGCGGGCGGGCGGTACTTGAGAAGTCATAGGGGACTGCTAGGGAGGGAAGCATGGGAACAGAGGAGCAGAGCAAAAAAGGCTCACAAAGACAAACGTGAACTCCATAAGCTGCTTCCTCTGAGCACAGAAAAGGTTAGGTTCCACTCACAAGGTGGCACTCTACTTTCTGAGCGAGTTCTATAAGCTGCCCAGTGTCTGGTGTGATGGGGGATTTCCATCCCCTGGGTGTAGGCGACATCCTGGACCAGTAGGGTCAAGGAGGGAACAAAGGGCCTTTTAAGGGCTGCCAGAGGAGGGAGACCACACTGCACTTGACACATAGTTCTGCTGGCCAGATGGGCGCCCTGCTCAGCTTATAGAAACAAGGGAACCACAGTCCCAAAGAAGACTAGTGACTGTCCCGCAAGGAGGCTCAGAACTAGAACACTGTCCACAGCAGAATGGGGAAGGGAGGGAGAGGCAGAGAGAGGGCACGGATCATGTTCTGCACTCATCAGTGAGATGCTGCTGCTGCTGCTGCTGCTGCTGCTTGTAGAGATCACACTCACAACCCGAACCCAACACTGTTTGCTACCAGAAGAGGCTGGAAGGGTTGGAGTAAAAGGAAATCGAGCTCTGGGTATAGTAAAATAAAGTGGGAGGGGCATTCCTGGGAAAACGGCCCCATGCAATGATCAGCAAATTGTGAGGTACGGACACATGTCCTAATGTCACAATCAAAGTGACTGGGACCCGATTTAATTCACAATACACACTCCAGGAAAAATCAAATGAAGAAGGTACACTTGAAGCCCCAGAGGAGAATGAAATCGGTTCTTCTAGTGGGGCAAAACCATTGTTAACAGATAAGCGTGTGCGGGAAACGGGAAAGGACAGCGTTTGCTCTTCATGCGTAGCCCCATGGTCCTATCTGAAAACACAATCACTGCTGTCTTGGGAGCAGAGACTGTGGAGCCAGCAATGGTACCTGACTGCAGAAGGAAGCATCCTTTCTTAAAGACTGCAGGAGCCAAGCAAGTGAGAAGACCAAACGGGAGCTTAGATGAAGAGAAACAACATCTAATGGCGCCCTCTTGCGTCCATTCCCGTACTGCAGTTTAGTCCTCCATCTTGTTCAAATGAAGCCTAAGCTCAAAGGCGTCATTTTATAGACGAGGACACTGGCAAATGTGGGTCTCCTCCGCATTGCCACCCGAGGTCAGACCCACATCGCTCGATGCCTACCAGCACTCTTCCCGTGAAGGAAACAAGTCAACGTGTGTATGGATGAAGATCTGTACATGAATATGTATGGACACACTCTTATTTAGAAGGATGAGGTGCTGGAAACAACCAATCCATGAAGAAGGAGAAGATGAGGTGGCTTGTGGTCTATTTACACAGTAGAATACTTACACAGACATTGACATACTTACAGAACCTTTTCAGTAATAAAGGGAAGATCCATAACATTCTAGGGAAACCCTTGGTATAATAACATACTATTGATGAAGAAAAGGGATTGTGGTAATTTGAATGAAAATCCCCCCCCCCATGGCCCCATAGACTCATAGGAAATGGCACTGTTGGAGGTGTGGCCTTGTGGGAAGAAGTGTGTCGCCATGGGATGGGCTTTGAGGGTTCACAACCCCAATCCAGGCCCATTGGCTCACTCTTTCTTTCTGATCCTTTGGGTGCGGGTGTGGAACTCCCATCTACCTCTCCAGCACTGTCCGCCTGTGCGCCAGCAAGCTTCCTGCCATGACGATGAGAGACTGAACCTCTGAACTGTAAGCCAGCCCCAGTGAAATGTTTTCCATTATCAGAGTCGCTCTGGTCATGGCGTCTCTCCACAGCAATAGAACACAATTAATACACTAAGACAGCGACAGAAGAAACATGCCTGAATGGTAAATATAGATCAAGATAATCATTCAGAACATTGTGGCTTTTTTTTTTTTCTTATTCTTCAACATTTTTGTAGTATTCCTAAAAGCCTGCGTTTGAATCTATCAACACTATTCCCAGATGTCACACAGGGACATGTCTGCCCTGCCCCCTCTATTGCTTTGGGGTGAGACAACCCCCTGCTGACACCAGCCGGCCTTCCCACTTCGTAATAATTAGTCTCATTGTTTCTGTGAGAAATTACCCTGGCAAAAAGCATCCTAAGAGAGAAAGGATTTGGGAGGCTACTGTTTGAGGGTAGTCCATCGTAGGTGAGGAAGGCATAGTGGTTACAGTGTGGGGCTGATGGTCAGTTTGTATCCATTAAGTGGTGAGAGATAAAGGTTGTACCCAGCTAGCTTCCTCCTTTTTAGGAGCCCAACCCAATGCTGCCCATATTTAGGAAGCATTCTGGCTGAATTAACCTAACCAAGACAATCCCTCACTAGTGTGTCCCGTGACTTCTTTCCTAGGTGAATCTTGGTCTAGCCAAGCTATAGGGATGTAAGCCATCACACCCTCCAACTGTGTCTATACGGATGTAAGCCATCACACCCCTCCAACTGTCTCTTTTGCTATATGAGACTCCCAGCTTTGCCCTGAAATGTAACCTAACCAACAGCAAGTCAGCTTATTAGTACAGCAGAGATCTTGCCGTGTGTTAGCTCAGACTGGGCTTATGTTCTTATGGTTTTACGACCACATAAGAAGACTGTGTTAGGATAATTGATCTCTTGACCCCAGGGGAAGGAGCACTACCACACTGATCAAAGGCACGCCAAGGCGAGCCGAGACAAGCCATCCAAGTCTCTGCCAGCCTTGAGATGAGAGCAAATGTAGCTGGAAGCAGCCATTGCTAAGGTTATCCCATGTCAGTCAGTCTCCTCAGTAGTGGAAACGCACAAACTCTAGTAATGAACTGATTTTTACTTCAGGTACTGAAACTTAGTTGATACAGTGCTTACCTAGTATACACAAAGCGCCAGTACCACATAAACACTGGCGATCCCAGTGCTCAAACTCAGGAAGCAGAGGCAGGAGGGTATAGAGTTCAAGATCATCCTTGACTGTAGACTAACTTGGAGACCACCGTGAAATAAACCGCCCCCCCCACACACACACACAGAAAGTAAAAGTATGGGGTTTGAGATGGCCTCTTAGACAGCATAGCTAGCTAATACAACATGGCTGTGATTATGACATCAGAATCCACTGCAATAGGATAACTGCATTGATTTCTCAGAGTAACTCCTCTAAGTCATCAACTGGAGATTGTGTCAATACACATTTGGATGGGCCGGTGAGAAGGTTGAGCAGATCAAAGCTCTTGCCTGCCCAGCCCGATGACCTGAGTTCAATTCCTGGAACTACATAAAGCTGGAAGGAAAGCCGAGACCTAAAAGTTGCCCTCTGACTTGCACATGCCACAATTAACAAAAATAAATAAATGCCTGCAGACTGGTCGACCACAGCCTCCATATGCATTGTAAAAGATCTGCTCTCAGATTAAGGAATACAGTCAATATGAAGAGTGATGGGAACAGCGTTTCAGCGTGGTTGAAATTGGAGAAGAGAGCTTGCGTTCCCAACTCTTGGCTGTTGACCTAAATTCCCCCCAATGGAATTAAATATCAAATTAGAGAAATGAAAATTGCAAATGCAACCTATAAGGTTAGCAGGAAAGGAGTGGGCTCTACAGTTTGCCTGGGGGCCTTAGTTTTGCAGTTAAAATTTATTGGCAAAAAGGCCACTGAGGCTTAGAATTGGATGCATCCTCAGTTATTTGTATAACTGGTGGGAGAGAGAGAGAGAGAGAGAGAGAGAGAGAGAGAGAGAACTAAGTACATGAAATATTAGTCTATTCTGCAATTCAGACTTTGAACAACAACCAAAAAAGGGTGTTTTTCTGAATTATATCCACAATGCCTTTTAAGTTTCGTTTCAAATGAAAGACATCCTCCCCTAGTTTTAATAGTGCATATTCTGGATGAAAAGCCCCCCCCCCCCAAGCCCCCATAGCATCAGACAGACTTTGTTTGCATAGCTTCCCCTAAAGGTCAAATTCCAGGGCTGCATCTCCTGAGCATCAGTCTTGGCTATCAGCAAAGATGAAAAGATGTCACTGTCTCATGGTAGGGAACAAGTTCTTCCCTGACCTCAGAATGGAACAGCCATAACACCATGATGCTAAATGACTAAAACATCAGGTGGCCTTGGAGACCAAAGGACAGAGCTGCTTAAAGCCAATAAAATGACAGCATGGAGAATAAAGCCTCACTCATTTCCACGTGCACAGACAGGGGACCCTGCATGAGACATGTGTTTCATAGACAGATGCACAGGCATGTGTGTGAACACACACACACACACACACTACAGAACACAGAATAGGGGTAAACATATATTTTTAAGAGAAATCACTTGGTACAAATAGGATCTATGACAAAAAAAGCCTACATGTATCCATTTATCATTCAAATATTATATATAAATTGAAGAAAGTATCTAAATGTCTCCCCTAATCCTTCATCTTACTTGTTTGCTCTTTGAATGTGTTGAACGAAATTAACAAATCTATTATTATTATTATTATTATTATTATTATTATTATCACATAAAACTCTCCGGTGCTTAGAGAGCTGGCTGACTCAGTGGCTAAGAGCACTGGCTACTCTCCCAGAGGACGTCAGTTCAATGCCCAGCACTCTATGACAGTCCATAACCAGTTCCAGGAGGACCCAATGTCCTGTTCTGGCCTCCACATGCTCCAGGCACACAAGTGGTTCACAGAGGCACATGCAGGCAAAACATCCAGACGAATAGAGGGAAAATCAATCTCCTTTAGAAATTCCAAGGCTGAAGTCTGGAAGGAAGGTGGCTACAGGGCAAGGATACTGTGAAACACGTTAGAATAATGAAAAAGCTATGGCCCACTGTATGGAAGCCAGCAGCCTGTCTGCCTATGGTGCCCTACAATGAATTCCCATATAGAATGGTGTGGAGAGGTTTCTATGACAGGAAAATCAGGAGTACTGTAAGTATTAGCTATGGGCTGGAGCATTGTTCTATGTCCTTTGAAACATTACCTTAGTCCTAAGAGTAACCACAGAGGTTAATATAACCATTACTCTTAAACTGCAAGATTAAGTAATTCACCCAAAAGTGTACATACAGCTGGTGAGTGTCAGACCTGGAACTCACACAGAAATTTGTCCCATGGCCTGGGCTCACTCTCTCAGGCACACACTGCTTTCCAAGGGAGAGGCAATGGTTCAATCCAGCCTAGAAGGATTGTATTTTAACACATGGTCTTTTTGAGTCCTTAAGTAGGCAGAGGAAAAAAATAAAATAAAACACTGATGACTCCTGTACTACAGACCACCAATCCATGTACATGAAGAAACATCATTTAAGACCAACTCGTCGTAATAGCTAAACCATGCTGTGCTTAGTCTGTGGCTTCTGAGACCAACACAATCAGCTATCTCTGTCATTCTGTGTTCCTTCGGTGCCTGTGCACACACAAACTCTCCCCTCAGCGCCTGTCATTCCTATCACAGCCACTTGGTAAATTATGTATTTAATTACAGGGCAATCCACAGAAGAACAACAGCAATAATAGCTCATACTTGCTTGCAAAGTGACAGGCACTGTCCTAAGTGCTCAATAAATATTAACTCAGAGAAATCCTCCAGCAATGCTGTGGGGGTAAACATCATATTCTCACTTTAAAGATCTGGATGGTGAGAAAAAGGAGTGAGGTAGCGCGCCCAGGCGCACGTCATTCATAATCTGGGCAGAGCCCAGACTCAGATCTACACAACAGGACTCTAGAGGTCCGTGCTGCACTTCACCGGTAGTCTGCTTGTAGACTCACGGTTTTTCTGGGAGGATGTCATGTTTAGAGCACGAACCACATAAATATCCACAGGACAAAGGGCGGATTTGAGAGAGGCTAATTTAGTATACAGATGAACACAAAACTGACGTGTATTTAACTTTCCTCATCAATGGCAGAGCTGCCATTCATGAATCGTCACAGCAGTTTACTCGATAGATGGTTGTCAGTTTTGCCCTGGCTACACTGTACTATCTAGACTGCAGTGGTTAAGCAAAGGGTCACGGTTTTGCTGTTTTAGAGGAAGCGCTGTTGTAGTGGGATAGTCCTTCTGTGGCACTGACCACGCCCATTGGGGGGTGGAACCATGGGTGGGGTCTTTCTGGCGTGACTCAGACAGGAGAGGATCTGGTTGAATTTCCTGGTGTTCATCTGTCTAGATTGTAAGTTATTTCTCCCTGAATAAACATCTATTCGGCCTATTTGTTTATCCTGATCCTTATTTAACCGCGTTACACTGTTACCTTTCCCACCCGTTTTCCCTAGTTTGTCCTAACCCAATCACAAGCAGGCCCCTTCTTCATCCCACCCATGGCCGAGGACCCCGCACGGGAGCAGATGCTGACTACGTCATCCCTTCCTGCCCCCCTGGGATGACTCACTCGGATGCTCTCGACACCAGCTCAGAGAAAATGTGATTAGCTGTTTGTCTCATCTCTGAGCCTTTTTCTTTTTTCTGGGTCCCACTTCCTGGGAACACGTCAACACCAAGATCCCTCCAAGGCTACAGAGCAGAAACCTAAGTCACACATGGCTCACCCTTGCCCTTTCTTCACACACACAACCCCGTGTGAATCCTGCTGCCTGTTTCCCTAATCCAAAACCAGAACCAAACCAAATCAAACCAAAGCAAAAAAGCCACTTTATTTGCCGTCCATGTCACACACCTGTGCATCTCTCTGCATGCAACTCTCTGTGCACCTCTTGCCTGCTCTCACAACCTCAGCAACGAGCCGAGCCGCTATCCTCTCCTTGGATTCTTCAACAAACACTTCCCTGTTTGCTCCGAGCCCTGGTTCCCACTCATCCATCCCACAGTGCTCGATTCCTGGGTCCTTCTCCCTCCAGCAGCTTGTCTTGTGACATACTCCCAGTGTGTCCTCAGAGCAACACCAGTTACTCACCCCAGCTCACCGAGGACTTGCCTTTTATTTGTAACTGTGAAAACAGTTCTGTAGTGAGATAGTCCTTCTGTGGCACTGGGGAGCCAGGAAAGGCTCTTCTGGCGTGACTCGGACAGGAGAGGATCGGGTTGAATTTCCTGGTGTTCATCTGTCTAGGTTGTAAGTTATTTCTCCCTGAATAAACATCTATTCGGCCTATTTGTTTATCCTGATCCTTATTTACTGCAATACAGTTCCGCAAATTTAAGGTGCCAATACTTGGCCCTGTCTTCAGCTTTTGCAAACCCTAAGAAGCCCCAGTGGATTCATCAGCAGGGCAACGGGTCACAAGGGATTGCCCCTGGTCTGTACTCTATAGACCTAAAACAGCAATAGTCGGTCTTTTGCATAAAGATTTACTTTTATTGTTCATTTTTAAATCGTGTGTATATGTCTGTGTCGGGAGGATTGGTATGTGCACATATATGGAGTGCCCATGAGGACACTGTAGCTGGAATTCACAAGTGGTTTTGAGTCACCTAATACAAGTGCTAGGAACCGAAGTCTCCACGTGCAGTACACTCCCTTAACCACTGAGCCATCTCTTCAGCCCCCAGGAGCTAGCCTCTTAATCCAGCGCAAATAAAGTTTCCTTGGCACAAACATGTTATATATCCCTTTTGATTGGCCTGCTGACATTTTATAGACTTTTAAACTCGATTCTTACACAACCTTGGACAACAGGGGCCACATTAAGTTCTCTCTGAATGCCGCAGTCGTCTGGCACTACTGAGTTTCTCCTTCAAGGCGGAAAAAAAAAAAGACTGAAATAAAAGAACAAAGCAACTGTGTACCTTATGCCATTGTTTTCAGAGTCTTCGGCTGTAAGTCACACAACTGAATGTGGCGATCAGGACAAATTAGGTAACAGTAAAAGGCTTCTGAATACACAACAGACAGAAATTGATTTAAAAAAAAAAAAAAGAATCAAACTTAGCTGGGCAGTGGTGGTGCAAGCCATTAGTCCCAGCACTTGGGAGGCAGAGGCAGGTGGATCTCTGTGAGTTCCAGACCAGCCTGGTCTACAAAGTGACCAAGGCTACACAGAGAAACCCTGTCTCAAAAAACCAAAAGAAGGAAAATCAAACTTATACCGTGCTGGTTTGGATGAAAATCGTCCCCGTGGGCCCATAGGAACTGGCATTCCTAAAGGGGTGGCCTTTAGAGGAAGTGTGTCAGACAGAATTGGCTTAGAGGTTTTAGTAGCTCAAGCCAGGCCTACTTTTTCTTCCTGTGGCCTTCAGATCTGGATGAAGAACTGTCAGCTGCTGCCGCTCTAGCAGACACTGTGTGCCTCTGTGTCTCCCTGCACGCCACCATGCTTCACACCGTGATGACTGTGGACTAAACCTCTGAACTGTAAGCCAGCTGCAATGAAATGTTTTCCTGTATGAGAGTTGCTGTGCTCATGGTGTCTCTTCACAGCAGTAGAAACCCTAACTAAGACAGCTACTATATCAGAGACACTTCTGCAGAGTTCCCCTATCAATCAATCAGAGACACATCTGCAGAGTTCTCCTATCAATCAATCAGGGGGTACTTCTGCAGAGTTCTCCTATCAATCAATCAGGGGTACTTCTGCAGAGTTCTCCTATCAATCAATCAGGGGTACTTCTGCAGAGTTCTCCTATCAATCAATCAGATGTACTTCTGCAGAGTTCACCCAGTACCGCCCCCCAGCGACTTCCCTGCAGCTTTGGTTCTGAACACACGGTGTGTGTGCCTTGCACGGTGCAGGCTATTATTACGCCATGGATCACCAGCCACTGAAACCAAAACTCCTCAGCTCAGATTCAGGACAACTGTGTGTCATGGGCGGCAGTGTTTCCGGTGCCCATGCAAAGTTGCTTCCTCTTACAGAGACAGAATGGTTTAATTATTTAAAAAAAAAAAAAAAAAAAAAAAAACAAAGGCTTTTAGTATTTCTGGATGTCTCTCTTCAACCTGTGAGTATCAAATTAGCATTTCTTGGGGTTCTATTGTGTTAGTTTGCTTGATTTTAAAATTTGCTTTTGGAGTTTCTTCTGAAACTTGAGTTTCTCTTTTCTTTCTTTCTTTCTTTTTTTTTTTTTTTTAAATGAAGATGGTTCAGTGGTAAAGAGCACTGGCTGTTCTTCCAGAGGTCCTGAAGTTCAATTCCCAGCAATCACACGGAGGCTCACAACCATCTACCATGGGATCTGGTGTCCTCTGCTGGCCTGCAGGCATACATACAAATAGAGCACTCATACATAAAATAAATCTCTGAACAAAAATGGTTAGGTGAATTTGACTTGGGATTAGGACAGAATTTCCAATAATTTCTGAAAAGGTTTAAGCATGCTTTTGCCACGCTATAGTAAATATTCACGCAAAACAGCATTCCCAGTAGCACTGATGATTTTAAAATGAAAACAGCTTAAAACACTGAAGACACACCACACCTTGCAGCATTTGGACAAGATATATAAAATATACAAAAATAAGCAAGTATGGTCAATTCTACTCAATGGAATATTTATTTGCTTCAGTCTTTAATAAATGGTAAAATGACACTGCAGAACTGTTTTAAAATCCATTCATTCTTTATTATGGTAAACGTCTGCTTTATATGCCTGTCTTTTACACCTGTGCCCCAAGGGTCACACAAAAATCTCTTGAGCAGAAAGGTGCTATTGAGTGGGGAAAGACTAAGAAGCCCAGCTGTAGCGTGGATCGACCGTGTCTCCCGTGTGCACCTGCTTTTGCGCCCAGCATAAACAGTGCAGCCTAGCGGGTGGTTTGCGGTCAGTGGGTCCATGTTCTTCACGAGGAGTTAGGGACCCCAGTCTCATCTTTCACGTTTGCCTTCTGGTCCCAGGGTGAGCGATTTTGCGCCACCACACACATCCACCGTGATGTGTTGCTTCTCCACAAACCCCTGGACCACAGACCTCAGCGACTGGAGACACCTCCAAAGCCATCAAACGTGTCCGCTTTCCTTAGACGGCGACTACACCGGTATCCGCCATAGTAACAGGAAACTGAGTAATAAGCCCAATGGCCCAATCTGATTACATTGGAGCAGGACCCCAAATAGGCACTGGCGACCTTTGGGGTGACATACAAGGTTTGTTCACCCCAATATCATAGGCATAGCCAGGAATATTCCACTGGGGAATTTCTCTAAGCCGCCTCATTATTTTTTTTTCCTTTTATCACTTTACTGTTTTTGTTGGACAAGAATCACTCTCAGCAGCTAGTCACCAGCCTGTACCCTGAGGACAGGGGGCTGAATGGGGTGGACACGGCCTCCAGTGTGCATGAAGATCAGCCACGTTCCCGGGCTTGGCTTCCGTGGCCTGAGCCCCATGAAGCTAGCCCTGTGGCTGCAGGGTTTCAGTAAGCTCTGAGATGGATGGGAGCTATGCTGCAGCAGACCAGGGGTTCTCAACTTTCCATTTTCAGTCACAGGATCTTGGAGAAGCTAAAGGAGGCTATGGAAGCCCACAGTATGACTTGGAGGGTGAGGGCACTTGCAGGTAAGCCCAGCATACTTCAGGACCCATACAGTGGAAAGAAAGAACCTCAGCATTTGTGAAATACGTGCATTCCCTTATATGGACGGACACACACCCACACATAGACACACAGACACACACACAGACACTCTATATACACGCATACCCCATACACACATACCATACACATACACACTGTATACACATAGGTACACACACCATACACCCAAACACACACACATACACACTTCATATATACACATATCCCATACAAACACACTATATACACACAGGCACACATACCATACACACAGACACACACACACACACACACACACATACACAGAGACATACACACAGACTCCATCACACACACACACACACACACATACACACTCCATATACACACATATCCCATACACACATACCATACAAACACACTATATGCACACTGGCACACACATCATACACACATACACCATATGGATACATACCACACACATACACACTCTAAAAATAAACTAAGGAAAGTTATAAAGCCTTGTACCACCAGGAAAGTTAACAAACTTAGACAGCCCCAAATTTTGTGTAGAGTTTTAGGGGTCCAGAGCTCATCAGATAGGGTACAGACATCCATTTGCTCTGTATGATTGCCCGGGGACTCGGGGCAGGGGTGGAGGGATAAGGGGAAGTAAGGAGGGATGGGAAGGGGAGGCAGAGGGTTGTGGCAGGAGGAAGAGGGCAGGGATGAATAAAAGGGGGATCTTTATAAACTAAGCCTCTGCTTAGCTGAATGCCCTAGCGCTGCCTTCAAGCTCAGAAGCAATTGCAGAAGAGCAGTGTTTGTCTAAGGAAAACTGGACAAGGAGAACTGAATTACAGGATTTCCCAAGAATGCATCCCATTATCCAACACTAGAGGTTAGGGCTCCTAGTATTTTTGTTTTTGTTTTGGGTTTTTTTTTTTTTAGTTATAAAGCTGTTGGCCAATGGCTACGATTTCTTATTGGCTAGCTCTGTCTTAAATATTAACTCATTTCTATCCATCTAAGTGTTTCCACGTGGTCTTATCGTACCAGAAAGAGGTCCAGACCTCTTCTCTCACGTCCTACATCTTGACTCCTCTCTACTACATCTCCCAGAATCCTCCTTGTCTCCTAGCCCGCCTATCTTGCCTTCCTACAGGCCAACAGTGCTTTATTCATATGAGGGCTCCTAGTATTAATTTAGCTATTGGTTACTAAGAGGTAAGGAATATTGCATTTGTTGGCAACACTTGCTCTTAAACACTATGTGTGCATATGTTTCCTAAAGAGAAATCGTACCTTATCAGTGTGGTCATCTGCTCTGAATGCTGGGACTGGAGGGGCTGACTCCTCCTTTCAAGGGAGAGAATAAAGTAATATTGTCACCACACACTGGCCATTCTCAAACCTCAGCAACACAACTGAAGCTAAGACCCAGGGGAGGCTGTGCTGGGTAAGACCATCCTTATCTCCATTCACCCAACCTTTGATGTCAAACATCTCAAACAATTTGTACCCCGTACTATCATCTCCTACTTTTAACATGAGAGAAAACACCAGAGCTTCACAAAGAGGAACTGTGGACGGCACGCCCTCTGCAAAACCCATCCGTGCCCCCTCTGCCTCTTTTTAGCCAAGAGCGTAGCCTGTCACAGCACAGAAGCTAAGGTAGCACCGGGTGCCAGATGGGGATGCAACAGTGAGTTCTTTGGTCTTACCATAGGAAAGGCCTCCTTAACACGATCTGCTGACTGCCTCTCCCCACACTGGGTGTTAGCTTAGGTGCCCATATGATGCCTTTATGTTGCGTACAATTCCTTAATGTTGCATGTAAACAATGAGAAGAAATGTGAAACACACACCGTCTTATATTTGTATTGCTTCTTTGCTGGGCTTTCAAAGTCTGTAAGGCTGAATGGGTCTCCTAGCTTTAACTGTTCCCCCCCCCCCCACCCCCACCCCCCCCCCCCCCCCCCCCCCACCGGCAGCCAATTCTATCTGCTTCTTTTGCTTTCTGGGAGTCTTCCTAAGGGATGTCTTCTCCATCACTCCTTCCCAAACTACCAGCTCCCACAATGAAACCCCAAGTCCCCAATATGGCTGAAACGCCCACAATGAATTCAGAGTCCTTTTATTAACAAGAATTAATGACTATATAGATGACTCACGTAAGCAGGTGCGCTAAGAAAGTCTATTCCCTGACAAGACAGTCTCCAAAGTGAGCCAAACAGTGAACTGGAGCAGGGAGTCCAAAACTAGAGGGGGGGAAAATCAGCAAGGAAATGGATACGCTGAAAATGAACTGAGCAGTTTTCCAAGTCAGCCAGTCAAATAAAAGCTACATCAAACAGTATCGGCACCAGGCAAACCTCCACAGGGGAAGGAACTTCAGGGATAGAACACAACGGAGAAACAGTATGTCCAGACGGAGACAAAGGGAGACACCTAATGAAGGGAACAGGAAGGAACCCCAGACCTCTGGAAACCTGCTCTGCGAGCAATCTTTTCGCTGGGGATCTTTTTTCAAAGGGCCACTGTGTCCTGGCCTTCTGCTCCTCTGCTCTCCATCTCAGGCCCTGGAGTCAGCTCCTGGGGGTGGGGGGTAGGGGTGTGGGGGTGAGGGGGCTGACTCCAGGCAGCCAGCCAGGGCCCAGCTGGGACCCTGCTTCTTTCAGCCACTCTTCCTGACTCCTCCGGGAGCATGCTCTCCCTCCTGGAAATTCCTACACTTTAATTTCCTCTTGGAACACTGCTCAAACTCTGCCTAATATGGTATTAAGTACATTATGCTTTCTTCAGAGGCAGATTTCCTCCTCACAGGCAGGAACATGTTTTAATGCTGTGTTTCGTAAGTATCTAAGCACAGTCTGGCACACAGTAGGTGTGCATCCTACACGTGGAGCTGAAGCTAAGTTAGTCTACTGAATTCAGCAGGCCAGCTCTAATTTGGGTGTTCTGAACAGCAAACTGCAAATGCGAGACACACACACTGCACGTGTGAGACACACACACTACAAGTGTGAGACACACAAACTACACGTGTGAGACACACACTACAAGTGTGAGACACACAAACTACATGTGTGAGACATGCACACTACAAGTGTGAGACACACAAACTACACGTGTGAGACACACAAACTACACGTGTGAGACACACAAACTACATGTGTGAGACACACACACTGCACGTGTGAGACACGCACACTACACGTGTGAAACACACAAACTACACGTGTGAGACACACACACTACAAGTGTGAGACGCACACACTACAAGTGTGAGACGCACAAACTACATGTGTGAGACACACACTACAAGTGTGAGACACACAAAACTACACGTATGAGACACGCACACTAAACATGTGAGACTCACAAACTGCAAGTGTGAGAGACACACACTAAACATGAGACACACACACTACACATGTGAGACACACACTACACGTGTGCGACACACACACTACACGTGTGAGATACACACACTACACATATGAGACACACACTACACGTGTGAGACACACATACTACACATGTGAGACACACAGTACACGTGTGAGACACACACTACACGTGTGAGACACACACCAGTTCCTCCCTCTTCCACACGTGTCTTTGTATCACCTGTGTATTGTCACTCAGATTTCAGTACTCCCTCCCTTCCTACAAGCTCCTGTGCATTCTATTTTTTTCCATATGTTGCTGATTGGCATCTATAAGGTGCAGTACTAAAAAACTGCTATGACATTGATTTGAAATCGAGCCATAAAGCATTAGCAACACGCCTACTTCTCTTTGGCACCACGTGTGATCCTGCAAATGAAAGCTGCCGTCAGCCAGGAGCTCACAATGGTGAATCCACCAGCCAGGAGCTCACAATGGTGAATCCACCAGCCAGGAGCTCACAATGGTGAAACCACCAGCCAGGAGCTCACAATGGTGAATCCATCAGCCAGGAGCTCACAATGGTGAAACCACCAGCCAGGAGCTCACAATGGTGAATCCACCAGCCAGGAGCTCACAATGGTGAAACCCTGCCTGTGTTGCGCATGCAGAGAGGCAGTGAGCAGAACAGAGCAATGGCCTCCATGAGTTTACCCCATGGGTCAGAAACAGATGCTCCATCACCGGTCTCTTCTTTTTTAACAACTGGCTGTACAATTCAATGATACAAATATTCATTGAGCCTCTTCAAAGTACCAAGCATAATGCCAACTGCAAGACACACAACAGAACTCACAATATAGAAGAGACCCAATTTACACAGGGAATTGAAAAATACAAGGATAACTAATAATCTAAACAAATAAATAGTATTATTATGCTTACAGTTAATTTCTGTCCCCTAAACAATTAAAATCTGGGGCATGTTCTCTGGGCCTGGCTGATGTATAAGAAACAAACTAGTAAAAATCAAATGACCCACTAATGAGCTAATTTCTTACTACATTTTATAGGCCGGTAAACTGAGAGGCCAGAAAGATGGCTTATTGGGTAATGGCAGTTTCAGCTAAGCCTGATGAACCAAATCCATGGTGGAAAGAGAGAACTAATTCCTGCAAAGATTCCTCAGACCTCCACAGGAGGTGCACACTCATGCCCCCCCATAAATAAATTAAGTCCTAAAATTCCTCTGCAGTCTAAGTACCTTGTCCTCTTGCAGAACTACAGCTGCAATAGAGCCAAGAACTTCCTTGCTATCAGTGAGACCCCGAGAGAAAATAAAATCTACCAAACTTAATCCTCAAGAGAAACTATGAAGAGCCGTCCTCACTCTTGTTTTGCACACGGGGAAGCTGGGCTGGGAAAGTTAAATGGCCCTCCCAGAGCCAGCCAGTGGCAATGTAGAATTTGGAACAGGTGTGAATAGCTTCCACTAGGGATGGCATATGTACAATGTTTTCATAATCAGTTTTGTACTGCACATTTCTAATCCTTCCCTCCTGGTAAATTCTTAGAGAGCAATGAGCATTTTTTTCTTTATATTTCTTCAGGGCCTTGAATATGAACACAAAAGCCCACTGGGCAAATGAATGAAGAGTGTATAGCATAGTAATATTAGGTAAAAGAACCCAGACACAAAGAATTCACTTCACAGTGCCAGTGTTGGCATCCAAGAGGACCTCCAGGGACTGCACCTCCTGAAGGGCACCACCTTCTTGTGCAAATCCCTATCTCAATGAGTCAGAGCTATCCTGTGTGGGCAGTGGAGCCTCTTACCTGGCTGTGTCAGGAAAGGAACAGGAGATCTCTCACTTGTAGGAGAGCATTCCCATTGGGAGACCCATTGCCAGTTTACCACCAATAGCTTATCGGCTATTCTAGAGAGCTGCTTTTAGGGTAGAGTGTCTAACCCTGGGAATGTCTTGGCCAACATCTGATTCCTATCTCATGGTGAATCATGAACCAAAACCACACAACTATCACTTTGGAGAACTTAAGTACAAACCTCATAAGACATTAATTTCGGGGGGGGGATATTTGTTACACAGTATAAATAGCTAATGCAAAAGAGACTGAAGATTATCTCCACAAATGAAGAAGGGCTAGAGATAGAGGTTTCAAAGGAATTATAAGACACATATAGACAAAGCAATGGTAAGAATACAAGGAACCTTGCATAAAGGCAAGAACATCCCCACAAAGAATCTCAGAGTTAGGAGAAATCTTAACAGTCATTTTGTCCAGCCACTCACCAAAGGTCCGTTTTAAAAAATAATGAAATTAATGCAGGGCTTACATGAATTTAACCTGAAACCCAGACAACTGACCTCCTTGAGCTGTCCTGCACTCAGTGAGGAATGAGGATAACATCCCCATCATTTGTGCTTACTTCCCACGGTTTCAGTTACCCATGGTCAATCAGTCTGACGATATTACACGGAAAACTAGAGAAATAAGTCGATTCATGTGTTTCACATAACTTCTGCTGTACTATGTTGCTATGGCAACACACCATCTGTGATGAGGCTAAGGGTAGAAAACGGTACTAGTCACAACAGAGAGCATATTCTACATCTCATTTGAGGGCATTTCTGAAACGAACCGAACAAATCACAGGAGCAGGCAGGCACTACGAGCAGAATATGATTTGCTGAGATGCTACTCAGCAGAGATGCTATTCAGCAGAGGTTGCTCATTTTACCTGCAGAATGCCATTATGTCCTCAAATTAGCCCAGTTCCCTTTTCCTTTCTCTCTGGGAGGTGTTACACCTCATCCTGCCGGTGTAAGGCAGAATGAACATGTGTATGTACACATGTGTTGTGTACATGTGTGTGTGGATGCATGCACATGAGGAGAACTGGAAAGGTAGAAAACGCAGCAAACAAAGGCCTGTAGAATAACGATCAAGACACCTTAGCATCTCCGCGTTAGAAAAGCCAGTCCTTCAACAATGCCAAGAAGCAGTGCTGGTGACAGGAACAGGCACTAAAGGGTTACCAACAAGAGAATCCAAAACATTCGCCAAGATCCCACACATGTAGGCTCTTGCTGGAAAATGGCTAAGAGGGTGCCCCCAGAGGTTTCTCTAGATAGGAATTACCATAGCAATTCTTTGTCAAGAAAATGACACAATCCCTTAAAACAGCAGGCTTCCCGCTGTGAAGCCAGCATGATTGCACATGGCTGCTCTGCTGCCCAGGGCCCCGGTCAAAGAGAACAAGATGATTCCAGTGACAGCAAGTTCCCTGAGCTGCAGCCTAGCGCAGAAAAGTACATGCTGTCCCTCTTGGCATTTACAGCCTCAGCACCAGGCAGAGGGTGAGCGGCTGACGTGGATGCTAACGATGACAGCCCACACCTGTCTCCACAATGAGGTGCAGTCAAAGGGTTTAAGGCCCCCAGGGTTCTGTTGCTCTGTTTTTACCGTCATTGAAGCCATCGTTGGTAGCCACATGGGTGAATGGTGACTGAGCCCGGGGCTCCTCGCTTCAGGGAGTAGCTGTGTTCAGCCTGGATGAGAGGCGCTGGTGAGGTTGGAGATGGCTCTACCTCCATGGACACGCTCTTCTCTGAGAGGAAAGGGTCATTCAGGAGCTGACCCAGGACGTTCTGGGAAAACTCATCCAGCAGTTCCGAGAAGTGCTGCAAGAAAGCAGAGGAGGAAGAATTCAGGGTTGCTCGCTCTTGATCTGACACTCAACACACACACCTCAAGGAGAAGAGATGGACGGACCGGCGTGCAGCCACTTGCAAATTCCATTCGTCTATATCTGTCCGTCAAAGCATGGCGGTGGGCAGGGGCTGCAGAGGAGGCTCAGCTGGTGAAGTGCTCTCTGCACAAGCATGAGGACCTGCGTTTGGTCCCCAGGGCACACATGAAAATACAAGCACAGTGGCACATGTCTGCAATGCCAGTGCCAGGGAATCAGGTGGGCTCCTAGGGCTTGCTGGCCAGTCAGACCTAATTAAGGAGCCCCAGGTCCCTGCAAGAAACATTGCTCCAAAGACACGTGGATAGTCCCTGAGGGCACTAGGGTTGACCTCTAGCCTGTGAGTGCATGCACACACACACACACACACACACACACACACACACACTCGATACTTAGCGGCTTAAACTAATCATAACTTATTATCCCTTGTCACTTTGTGGGTTTTCTGAGTGAGGTACTGAGTTCATTGAGGTCCCATGATTTAGCCACACTGCACGCTTGGCTAGGGTCTAGGCTCAGGCAGCTAGATGCCTGGGTCCTCACTCAAGGCAGCTGGGTGGGGTTCCCTGACAGAATGGTAGAAATCTTCCAGGAAGAACAAAATGATAGATGAATGACCTCAGAATCATACACCATTGTCTCACAAAGTCCCTGTCTCCATGGACACTCCAATCAAGGCTCATGGGGTGGCACAATACAACTCTACTTCCTGGGAGAGAAAAAAAAAGTATATATATATATATATATATATATATATATATATATATATATCAAAATCCACTTGCAGATGAGTGTGATTCCCTGAGAGCCACTGTCGGAATGCTCAGCCACAGTCTGCACTAGCAACATCTTTAAATAGGGTACCCTCTATTTCTACAGAGTGAGGAGTTGGCTACAGCAAGGAGCCCGACTCAAAAGCAACAGAGGCAGCGCTATAGTCCTGGTCTAGAATATTCCCCCCAAAGTCTATGTCTTAGCTTTGGTCCTCACCCATGTTGCCACTGAGAGGTAAAAGAACCATTCTGGGGTGGAGCCTATCGGGGGTCTTCGGGTCACACAGGACCCTGCGTTCTTTTCTCTTTTTCACTTTTCAGCCACGGGATGAACAGCCCTGTTCTGCCATATACCCGCACATCAAGGTGTGCTGGCTTGCCCGGAACAGCAGCGTCAGCATGAACCGATTATGCAACGTGAGCAGTTACACGCAGGACCCTCCACAACATAAGCCAAGGGGAAGGTTAATCATATCAGGCGTGCGCTACAGTCACTTTCCACCCTCCATCTCTAACTCAGCTGACTTCTCAGTCCCTGCCAAGCCATGGGCACTCTACTCTATAGGAGTAGTCTGTATGTAGTACCTGGGGCCGCTATCTTCCCCTCTCACCCTCCCACATTGAAGGGGATGAAGCCCCATTAACCCTCCCCACCAGAGGGCTGCACCGGTCCAGTGAGCATCTGCGGAGTTATGCTCAGCACTGCACGGCTGGCATGCTGGACTAGATAATTCTTTCGGTTCTGGTGTAGAGGTGGCGGCAGGAGTGCGTGTGTGTGTGTGTGTGTGTGTGTGTGTGTGTGTGTGTGTGTGTGGTGGGGGTTGGTCTGTATATACCCCCTCGATGTCGGGAACACCCCCTCTTTGGTGTGAAACCAAAGTGTCTCCGTGCTGAAGCCACCCTCAGCACCTGTAATTCCACGCTGGCTTCTACTGTGAACAGGAAGCTGGCCCCACTTCCACTCACGGCTCTGCTGCCTGACCCGCCTGTGTCCTGGAACACTGGCATTGTCCCTAGCGGTGTAGATGCGGCGTCCAAGATGAGAAGAAGAGCCACAGACGTTGCAGCTAAAGTCAAACTTTAGGAAGACCCAGCACATGAAATAAATAAGAAGACAAAAAGACCCAGGCCTCCCTAAGGCATGGCCACTTAGGACAGGGCGTCTTAAACTTCTCCATACACAGAAATTATTCGGGGAGACTGAAGAGGGAGACTCTGAATCACATGTATGCATGGGGCCCACGAGCCTTCCTTTGCGACCAGCTGAATCCAGGGAGGAGCAGGGCAGCTGTGAGGCTAAGATCTGAACCAGATTTCCTGTTATACAGTAAGCTAAGGTCAGTGTATGGTCCCCCTAAGCAGGCCACGCTCCCGGCCTGATGGACGGATTGATGGACGGTGAGTATTATGAGGTGTTTGATGGCGTTACCTTTGAGAACAAAATCACAGTGACAGAAAGGGAGGTTAAATAATGCAAAACCGTAAGATTCAAAAGCACTGATCACAGCCTGCCCGCACCCAAACCACAACTCTGTCCCGAGCCACAAGGTCAACGCTGGCTGGATAGGCCAGCCCCACTAAGCCTCTGGAATCCCGGCCCATCCAGAGGCAAGGCGAAGTTGCCTGGGCTGGCCTGCTCTGCTGACACCCTGTTTCTTTCTCTGGAGCAGCACTAATGAATGTTTTCATGAACATCCTCTTGATAACCAATAATAAACTCCGGGCTCTGTTCACCCTCCTCAGGCTCCCCCTACTTTGGACGATAAAGTAATTATCATGTTATGAGACAATTTAGCCCTAATAACAGGTGGCCCTGAGAATCCACATCATAACCTCCCCCTCTGCAGAAAAGGAGCTCCCCAGAAGCAAAGACCAACAGCACCTAGCCACCCACCATGGACTTAACAAAGGTAACTGCTGAGTGGGTTCAGGGACTAAAGAGATGGCACCAATCAGTTCTAACGGATGCCATGACTCAGCCCGGCAAAGGGGAGCTAGCCAGGTCTACTCGGCAGCTTTGGTCTTGGGGACTCAGCAGACGGGTCAACCTCTCTTTCCAACTCTATGGCTGTGGGTCTACCGTGTAGCTGGCTGAGCTCCATGCCAGCTTAAATCAAACAGCACGGCTTTTCCCCCTTCTCCAGATGTGCCCATAACCCAAGAGCTATAGTAGTGGAGACAGAAGGATGGCTGAGCTTGCTGGCCACCAGTCTAGCTCCGGGTTCCATGGCAGACCCTGTCTCAAGGGAATAAGGCAGAGAATGGTAAAGCAGGACCCCCAGTGACCTCTTCTGATCTCAATACATGGCAGGTGTGTACACGCTCACATGCACGCACATACACCACACACACACACACACACCCCAAAGGTGACCTAATGCTAATAACTGCTCCAAGATCTGAAGTCATGGGGGTCAGGAAAAAGGAATGAGATGGAAAGAAAATGAAAGGATTATAATGAGTTCAAATAACTGGTACATTGACTTCCTATGGTCTTCCTCAAACACTCACCCCTGAGGCTACTCATCCAATGTGGCTTATATACAGCTCTCTAGACAAAGCACTGGGCCAAGTGAGGGGGCTAGGCAGGAAGAGAGAAAATAACTAGTCTCGTGTACAGACGGATCTGAAGCACATCCTGTGGTCATGGTCCTGGGTGCGCTCAGCCTAACAAGAAGAGAGCAGACTGGGACTGTGTAGCTGTCAACCCACTGCTTCGAAATCAGGTGTGTGTGTGTGTGTGTGTGTGTGTGTGTGTGTGTGTGTGTGTGTTGGAGAAGTGGAGTGGGGATGCATTGAGGAATAATGAAATAAATGCTGGATGTGGTCAGTATCTGTCCACCTCGATGAGTAGGGTGTTCTATGTTAAGGGATGGTGGAACATATAGATGTTGGACTCAAGGCCCAACTGTGCAAACTCATACAGGATGTGCTGGACCAGCCTGCCTGAGACACACCCACAGCCACAGACACACAAACCCCACTTACCCAGGCTTGCCCACCCCTGAAGTCTATCCCAGCTAGAAGAGGGGTATTCCATGAACTGAGCCTAAGAACTGCCAACAAAGATAATAGTAATCACTCACAAACACTGGCAGGCCATGGTTAGTAACCTATTCAGCTAGGGTACTCTATAATTTTCTAAAATGTTGAGGCAACCTAAAATGAGGATATGCATGCTTTCCTACCTTCTTCTATTGTGGGTTTGCTTTATCGCTACTTTTGTTGTTATAGTAGTAGTTGGTTGGTGTGTTTTGGGTCCCCCCACCCATGACCTCTACCCTGGGGTTCAGGTGGAAGAACCCCAGGGCCAGCCATCCAAAGCCCCCAATCTGTGCTTGCTAAGAGTCCTGTTCTCCATGTCTGTGGTCACTGTGGGCCTCTGCCTGAAAGATTGCACTTGGACAGAGAAAAGGGAGGCTTTATACTTCAAAACGCTCAAGGCTTACACACATAGCACACTTCCAGAGCCACAAAGTGGGGAATGCGGTGGGACAAGCTAACAAAAACATTTAGAGGACGCGCCTCAAGCTGACTAGACACAGAGCTCGGCCTCCCTCCAGCAGAACAGTACTGAGGTGGGCTAGAAGGTCTCCATGGGCTCTGGAGGCCATCAAGCTATTCTCCCTGTCCCCTCCCCACAGAGGCCTTAGATCTAAGCGGTTCTGACTCAGGACTCTGTACACACACACAGCCAGAAGGAAGAAGGCAACACAGTCAACGTCACAAGCCAAAAAAGAAATAAAAAAAAAAAAAAAAAAAAAAAAAGGGGAGGTGCTGATGAGTCAAATCCCATTACAAGCAAATTCCAAGTGTGCCCAATTTGTTTCTGGCACTAAACTTTAGGTAATTACAGATGTCTCTAAATTAAAAAAATAAAAGAGGGCCAAGCCTTGCAGCTCCTTTCATTGTTAAAGGTGTGACCGTGTTTTGAGAGGATTGGTTTTACTCTGGTAATTGTCATTTGTTTTATTGAAACTAGCAGTAAAAGAAATGTCTCAAGTCCTACCCTAAGACATACACACTTAAGTATGTTGTGTGCAGGTGTGCTTTTCTTTGTGGATAAAGCATGTAACAGAATTAATCAAAGTATAAAGGCGCATGCAGATCCTAAGAGAGCAAATATGAATCCATAGGTAGGTGCATCCGTGGTTTATATACAGGATTACTCCGCAACAATGGCACCCTGGGATTGAAGGACAGTTAACTCCTGTACATGCCATTGTGATGCTGACACTACTGATGGAAGTCTAACATAAACTGTTGGCTGTCCTGTGAAGGCTGTGGTCAGTGCCCATCAATTGTAACATACGGGTCACTCTGACCCAGACGACGACCATGAATATAGTTGTCTGGGAAATCTCTAGTATTTCTTCTTCACTTCTGCTGCAAAACTCAAAGTGCTCTTCAAAGTTTCTTGTCACCCTTCATTTATTTATTAATCTAAATGTAAATTTCTTTACAGATGCTGTTTGCCTCACGCCAGCAAGAACGGCTTTTAAACTGCGTAACTTTCCATCATTAAAATAAGAAATGATAAACTTTCACCAAATGTAGGCCAATCCTTAATGGCCCGCAGCAGCTCTTCTTGAATTTGCTTTAGGGAGAATGCACTCTTTCCTTTGAAGACTGTGGCTCTTGTTGTACATGCACAGGCGTGCGTGCACACACACACACACACACACACACACACACACACACACACGGTGGGAGGGAGGAGAGGGAGAGGCTTGCAAGCACAAGTTCATGACTTTAAGGGAGGAAAAGCCCATTGATGAGCAACAGGGCTCCAAGCGATTCGCTCGGCTAGCACAATCTGCCTTCTGCTTGCACCTGTAGATGCGAATGACCCCCAAATGTGTATCTGAGTGACTTCTGAAGCCGAACCAGAGCCTAACCCTGACGAAGAGCCTCTCCTCCCACTGGAATCCATCCAGTCCCCCCCGTGGGGCACTGGAGAAGCTACAGCTGTATTTCACCGTGTTCAGTGCTTGGTGCTTTGCAGGCACAGACAGCTTCCACTCTTGCTTTAGCTATCTTCACAAGACTGGGATAAGCCAGAGGGTGGAGACTGGAATCCAAAGAGCAGGGAAGGATTCCTGGCCTCTAGCTTGCGCCCCCCACACTTCCATCACTGTCCTCCACTTCTACATCTCTGCCAGAGAGCTAGTAACTCAGATTCCTAGTCATCGAAAAGAAATCCTTTTCCAATTTTGACTTGGGCCCTATCGGCAGGACCACCTCCTTTGATAATAGAGAAAACCCTTAGGATCCTTCTAGAACAGCAGAATCTTGTGCGGTGGAGGAGGCCTCTGTTTTATTTTCAGCTTGTGAGTCCTTCTCTTGCTTCTTCTACCTTAGCAGGCAACTGAATCTGACTATCAAATGACAGTCGCTCAAAATCATGATGGAGCTAAGCACTCAATGCTAAAGCAGTACTGAGTCTGCGTTTCTACGTTGTTCTCCAAACATAAAGGGGGAGACACAGACTCCAGGCACAGAGAACAGCTGTATTCACGGTCTGTCCCTTCTTTCCCTTTTCTCCTTCCAAGGCAAAGTTCAGATGAGCCACCTCCCTTAGATGGGTGTGCTGGTAACAGAGGGGCTCGTGCCTGATCTGACCGACACACCGGAGCCTGGAAAACCAGCGTTCTTAACTCTTCCACACTCAGAAAACAGCCTCTAACACAGCTCAGTCTAAACACAACTTACCCACAGGTAAAGTTAAGTGGACTTAAATTTCTGATTTCTCATCTTCCAGCTAATGTCCCTCAAGAGTCTCTTCCTGGTTTCTGTTTTGCCCCCTGTTGCTAACCCTTCCTGGATTCTTCAGTTTGCAGATTTTAACCCCTTTACATTTTCACTATGTAAGTGAATGTGGAGGGTGTTTTGCTCAATGTCTTCTAGAAATATTGTTCCCCTTTCCCACTACAGCTTTTAGGTTCCTTTCATTCTTCAACAGAATGTACACCCACCTACCCTCAGCTCCTATCTTCTATTGTCAACCTTTGGGCTTTGCCCCAACAGTCTAGGGTGTTCCCTCATCTCCTGCAGTGAAGACACTGTTAAGATACTCATTCTCACTATCTTGAGTCCACTTTGAATGACGAACACCTGCCATTCCTGAGACATTTGTGGAGGATAACATAGCCCCAAAGTCTGAGACTACTGATGATGGCAGAAACTCTGGAAATCATAAGTAGCAGCCTGATCATTCCAACTGGAGAAGAACAGAGGCCAAAAGTGGTACATGAATCAGAGTCAAGGGTTGACTAAACTCAAGGCTCACCAAAGTAGAGGGAGAGGAGGTTCTCACAGGTCCGATGCCACCTGGAATCTTAAAGAACAGGACATATACTTTGGTATGCAATCTAACTTTAACTCAAGACCCAATACCAGGTCAGTTGTCAGGTATGATAAGGTAAAGGAGTCATGAAGTTTGCATACTTCACGGACTCTGTCTTATTTATGAGCCAACGATGTCACAGGGCGTGGGTGTGTCAGATGTACAAGGTACCGCCTTGTTTAAACTCCCAGGGAGGGGCTCACTGGCAGAAGAAACTCCATCACCCTAGATAAGGCAACAGGAATCCCACAGGTTCTGGCTTTCAGCCATGCAGTCTCTTGATCCTTTAGACTTCACAAGTATGACCCACCTCTCTGGAATGATAGCAACTACCACACATCGGGGACACTAGCCAAGAAAAGCTGTGTTTCCCTTACTGGGCTCATATATTCATTTGTGTTTCTCCATCTGCAAACTATGGACAGGATAGCATGGAGTAAAACTGAAAATGTTCAGAAACAAAACAAAGACCAAGCAACCATTATTCCCTGAACATCAATTTACATAGCCTTATTCTGTAAACTGTTTAGAGATAATTTAAAGTACATGAGATGATGTGTGTAGGTTTATGCAAGTCATTCATTATGCAAAAGGCTTGAGTGTCTACAGATTTTGTTAATCTCAGAGGAAGGAGGGAACTCTAGTAACAATCATCTTTTAGGTCCTGAGAGTTGGCTTTTTTTTTTTTTTTTTTTTTTAAATTTTGTTTTGTGGTTTTTGTTGCTCTGTGTAACAGTTCTAACTGTCCTAGGAACTAGCTCTGTAGACTGGGCTGGCCTCAAAGTCACTGAGATCTGTCTGCTTCTGCTTCTGCCTCTGCCTCTGTCTCCTGAATACTGGGATTAAAGGCGTGTGCCACCATAGCCTGGTGATAGCTTTATTTTTAATTCAGCTCTATTATTATTAGCATCTGACTGTGGTCAAATCACTTGTACTTTCTATCTCATCTGAAAATCACAAATACAATCTGCCCTTCAGCACTACAATGACAACAAATTCAATACATACATATTTTAGACATGACATAATAAAAGAGAATTGGCTGAGGAAACCATCTGAACGTGAAAGCTATGTCCCAGTACTTATCGCCATCTTGTCTGGCCAGTTAACAGTGGCAGAAACTGAGAACACAATAGCCACTGGCTGTCTGCTCTTACATTCAGATCCTTTAATGGACTTAAACTGACTTCAGTAACAAATGCTTTCCACCTCCAAATGCGTCTAGAATTTAAAGGCGGAATGGCCTGCTCAAAACAGGATATCCAGAAGCAGGGAGAACGAAGAACTTCCTGTTGAGTCCGGTTACTCTACCATGCCAGCCCCAGGAGAAGCCCCTGATGGTAGCCGTGCTGCTAGAGACCTAAACCTCATCACTTTAAAGGATGCTCTACTGGCTCCATACCTCCTCTCAAGCAGAATTTGGTCTTTTTCTCAACACTTACAACAGCTCCTTTTGAATAACACGAGCTTAGTAAGGTTTGATGTTTTATTGATGTCATTCTCGTCACTAACAAGCACTTCTCTGACTCGTCCATAGGACAATACTGTAAAAAATGATCGAGCTCATTAATTTATAATGCCATCTTTTTCTTAGTGAACTTACACCAGCTCCCTGTTTGCCCGTTTTACTAAGTAAGGGATTCAGTGTTCAGGTCATTAATTTATTTTTAAAATTAACTTATGTATTTACACAGGTTATCATGGGCTCAGACTGACAATGTACTCAAGAATGACCTTGAGCTCCTGCTCTCTTCCTGCCTCTACCTCCCAAGAGCTAGAACTACAGATATGTATGAATGCACATGTGTGCATACATGTACACAGACACACACAGACACATGGAAGCTCATGCAGTGATCAAACCCACCATTTTGTGCATGCTAAGTATCAGACCCATGCCTTGGTGCATGCTAGGCAAGCACTCCTCCAACTAAGCCATGTCCCTGGCTGTTAGTTCATCGGTTTATAATAAATATGCTTTCTTTCCTCCTTTCTGAAGAGATCCACATCTCCACGCTCAAATCATCTCTCTCATTCCCTATGACTGCTTCTCCATAAATCAACTTTGACCATACCCATGGAATTCTTTCGTGCTCTTCTAGCCAGAGATTATAATTTTATGCAAACCTGCCACCCATGTGACGATTTTCCCTTTATTTTTACTTCATGTAGGGGTGTTTTGCCTTCATGAATGTCTGTGCAGCACATACATGCAGTGGCCATGGAGGCCAGAAGACCTCAGACCCCCTGGGACTGAAGTTACAGAGCGTCCTGAGTTGCCCTGTTGACACTGGAAACTGAATCTAGGTCCTCTGGAAGAGCAGTCAGAGCTCCTAACTGCTGAACCATCCATCTTTCCAGCCCTCACCCCAACTTTTATAAGAGAACTGGCCGGCACTTAGCGGCATTGTCAGATTCCTGTTTTAGTAAAACTGCTGACCAAAAAAGACCCAAATGACTTAAAGTGAGCATTATGGAGCCTGGAGGTATACCCCCACACACTGGGTCACTGTACTGGCGAGCCCAGTCCAAAAGGAGTGAACCTCAAAAGCTTGACAGAAAGCATCATGGCCACACCCAAAGTTTCTCTATTCTGATTCTAAGCAACAGAGGTCACATTGCTCTCTTCCTCGGGAAAAGCAGAAATGGTGTCTTCTGATTGTAACAGATTGCTATAAGATCAACCAAACTGAAAATATTCTGTAGAGTCTCTCTGGGCACCACATGTTAAAAATTGTTACCAAACAGCTTACTTGAGGTGTGTGTGTGTGTGTATGTGTGTATATGTGTGTGAATCTGTGTATGTGTGTGTGTGTGTATGTGTATGTGGATCTGTGTGTGTACCTGTGTGTGTGCACATCTGTGTGTGTATCTGTGTCTGTGTGTGTATCTGTGTGTGTTGTTTATCTGTGTGTATCTGTGTGTGTGTGTATGTGTATCTGTGTATCTGTGTGTGTTCACATCTGTGTGTATGTGTGCGAGTGTGTGTGTAGTGTGTATCTGTGTAACTGTGTGTGTACCTGTGTGTGTGTGCACATCTGTGTGTGTATCTGTGTCTGTATGTGTATCTGTGTGTATCTGTGTGTGTATGTGTATCTGTGTGTGTGTACCTGTGTGTGTGTGTGCATATCTGTGTGTGTATCTGTGTCTATGTGTGTATCTGTGTGTGTTTATCTATGTGCACCTGTGTGTGTGTGTGCACATCTGTGTGATTCTGTGTCTCTGTGTGTATCTGTGTGTGTGTACCTGTGTGTGTGTGTGTGCACATCTGTGTGTGTATCTGTGTCTGTGTGTTTATCTGTGTGTGTGTGTATCTGTGTGTGTATCTGTGTGTGTGTATCTCTGTGTGTGTGTATCTGTGTGTGTGTGTATCTGTGTGTGTGTGTGTATCTGTGTGTGTGTGTATCTGTGTGTGTGTACCTGTGTGTGTGTGCACATCTGTGTGTGTATCTGTGTCTGTGTGTGTATCTGTGTGTGTGTGTATCTGTGTGTGTGTGTATCTGTGTGTGTGTGTATCTGTGTGTGTGTGTATCTGTGTCTGTGTGTGTATCTGTGTCTGTGTGTGTATCTGTGTGTGTGTGTGTATCTGTGTGTGTGTGTATCTGTGTCTGTGTGTGTGTATCTGTGTGTGTGTACCTGTGTGTGTGTGTGTGTGCACATCTGTGTGTGTATCTGTGTGTGTGTGTGTATCTGTGTCTGTGTGTGTATCTGTGTGTGTGAGATCCTTGTCACCCTTGTCCTCTCTTCCTACACTGAAGACAACATAGGGTGCTGCTTCTGTGTATTGCTCACGGCTAAACAATGGTGGAAAGCTGCTCACAGCAGCATGATCAGAGAGAGAGCTGCCTGCTGTTCAGAAAACATCCTTCTCCCCCATCGTGCAGTCAATGGCCTTAAGAAGCACATGTGGCTTGAATGGGACCATGATGCAATGCCTTGGTGGGAATGAGGGGAATATTTTAGAAAGAAAGTCAACAAAGCTTCACTAATAAATTGTGGGAAGTCAGCCTGTGTGCTGGAAAGAATGCTTCATTGGGAATCTAAGGCTTTTAGTTGTAGACATATTGTCACTATCTGATTCTGTGACCCCACCCAACCCAGACAGTCCTTGAGCGTTTCTAGGTCTCTTTTCTCAGATGATAAAATAAAGGGTGACCTGGTTTCTCATACCACCCTGACATTCAGAAGGCAGTAACCACGACACAGCTGGCTTCTGCTTCCCCTACACCTGAGGGAATATATATAGCCTGAAAACAAATATTAAGCCTGAGTCAGTGTTCCTTGCAAAGTCCTCTTTTGGCCTTTTCTGGGCCTCCTGGCAAAGAATTTCCTCCCTGAGGACAGCTGAGCTAACAGCTGGACAGGACTGGCTGACTTCCACCCTTCCCACAGCTGGCCTTAGAGACAAACAACCAGAAAGGCATTTATCAACAAAACAAAACCATGACTCAACTTTTACAGGCCAACTGTAGATGAAGGCTTAAAAGCCCTGTACTCCTTTTCCTTGACCTACAAATCCAAGATCTTCCCAGCCTTGGCTCTGAATAACCTCAGTGGGAAAAAGAGATGCAGGACAATTTCCAGAGCAACCTGGGGCCATGTTTTCATGTCCTCTACCCCATTCTACACCACTCCTTAGAAGAAACCCAACTGTTCTGAAGTTGCTAGAGGTACTCAACCAGGCCATGCTATAAATGACTGTTCAAGACAAGCCTTCACATGGATCAGGCTCCTGGGCATGAAATGCTAGTGAACTGTTCCCTTTCTCATCACAACAACAACCAAAAGTGTCACCATAGGGTCCGAAAAGTCAAAAAGGTATACTGGCACAATGGAAGCCCGGGCTCGGGATGCTGCTCGGTTGCCAGAGTGCTTAGCTAGCATGCCTCAAGCCCTGGGCTTCGTCTACAGCATCTCATGCTACTGGGTACAAGTAATCCTATCACTCATGAAGCTGAGGCAGAAGGAACAAATATTCAAGGTCATCCTTCTCTATACAGAGTGGGACCAAGTCTCAAAAAAAAAAAAAAAAAAAAACCACAAAAGGATTTATATGTAAGCTGATAAATCCATGTGCCACATTCCTCAATGCCCTTCTCATTGCAAAGTCAGGCTTCCAGCGAAGCTTTAAAGTTGAGGCGCTACCATGATCCTTTGCTCACCTTAGTTTAAACAGACTTCTGCCCCAGTATCTCAGAAAAAAAAAAAAAAAAAAACAAACTGAAAGACAAACCCCTGATGGGAGATGTCATTCTGTATGTTTCTCATACTGGTTAATAATAAAGCACTGTTGGCCAATAGGAAAGGAAGATAGGAGGGACTAGGAGACAAGGAGGAAATAGGAAGTAGTAAGGACGAGTCAAGATGGAGAGTCTGGAGAAAGCAGTATGCTGCCCGGCTCCCTGGTAAGAGAAATACATAGATACATAGAAATGGGTTAATAATTAAAGGCAGAGCTAGCCGATAAGTAACAAGTAACCGGGCCAACAGTATTGTATCAAATACAGAGTCTCTGTGTATTATTTGGGGCTGGCGCAGCAGCAGGACAAGACCGGGCGTCGGCGGGCAGAAAAACCATACTCGTTACAAATGGCGCCCACGTGGCTAGTAAGAACTTCCACTTAAAATGCTTTCTGGGTGGCACTGCAGACCAAGGCGGTGAGCACAGCTCTCAGTGCTGGCAGTAAAAGTACCCGCCACCATCTTTGGTAAACCGCGGCAAAAACAAAGACTTTCATTTTAACAATGTTGTTGTTTAACAGATAAAGACTCATGGCCAAAAAAAAAAAAAGATAAAGATTTACAGTAGAGACATATTCACGTTAACAAAAGGTGCTAAAAGTTTACAGTGTGTTTTAAAAAAATACATAGGCTTGGGAAACAAAAAAATGGTTTTAAATAGACAAAGAGGAACTGGGTGTGGTGGCACACACCTTTAATCCCAGCAATTGGGAGACAGAGGCAAGCAGATCTCTTGTGATTTCAAAGTAAACCTGGTATGCAGAGTGAATTCCAGGACAGATAAGAGTTACACAGAGAAACCCTGTCTCAAAAAATAAAAAAGAAAAGAAATGGAGTAATAATAAAGCCATGTAAAGATGAAAAGCTTAGAGAGAATCTGGTTACTGTATGCTATTGTGTTGTCTCTGCATTGTTTGACTGCTGAGAAAATAACAACTGATAAAGGAAATGCTGCTGGATTAATTCAATTTATATATTTTAAAAATGCTTTGACTCCAACATTTAAGTTCAAGGACAAGTTACTGGGGAAAAGGATTTCTATTTTTGTTTCAACAGGAAATGAAAAGCTGTGGATTCCTTCCAGACTAAGGTGGTTTGAGCAAGCCAGACCGCCTGAAACAGAGTACCAGGTGATCCTACATTCAAAACTGCTTGAACAAGGCAGCCATGCAGACTACTGCCATCTTCTCAGGATCCCCCATGACAGCGCCCCCTGTCAGCAGGAAGTAGTTTGGAAAGAACGACGCCCAAATTCCCAAACATTGTTTATAAATGTTTGTTTTCATGTAAATGGACTTGGTTATAAATGGGTAATGATCACAGCCAATTCTTTTTAAAGGTAAAAAGGGAATTATGGTATAGATATGTATACTTTGTTTTGGAATGGATTTTCATTTATTGATACAATTTAAGGTCAATAAGGTGATATGTATATTTCTTCTCTTGTTTAGGTATTGTGTTTATTGAGCTCAGTTAGAAATGTAATGTATAATGTAGTACAGATTATAGATAGTTACCTATGATAGTTAGAACTTATAGTTAAGTTAGTTAGTATTTCTAGATATACAGACATATATTTGAGATGGATAGGCATTCTTCAAACCTTTCAAAGACCTACAGAATATGGCATTTAAAATGGTTTAGGGTTTTCCTGACAGTGAGACATAATTGCTCTTGGCAATACCACCTGCACCAGAAAAGAAGATGGACATTGAAGAAACTCGTTTTGGAGTTTGCTTCCAATATGGCAAGACTAGCCATTTGAACAAGATACTGCTCTTGTCTGGACTGTTTGACTTTATGCTGTATAAACTGGACATGCAGGACCCACAGAAAAGTGACTGCTGATTCAAGATGGACATTGCTACAGAGTTCCTGATTCATGGAAGAGTCTGCGAGACAGTATGCAGGACACAGAGAAAAGTGACTGATAAACTGCCAATACAAGAAGACAGTTTAAAGTTTCCTGTGTTGCTGAAGAGTCTGCCAGACACACTATGGCCTATGGGCTGAAGATGGAAGATTACAAAAGAACTTCGGGTGACCAGGCAGTGAGTTGTCTCTGTCATTTCTAGAGCTTATATATTATCCTTCTGTGGTCTTTGAAGGAGTTGAAGACAGATAGTTATAGTTATAGTTTTCCTTAGTATTAAAGATAAGTTACTTTAGACACACAAAGATAGGATAGATGATGGAATATTTTCTTCAAATCTTGCTAAATGTTAATGGACTAAATAGTGTTAACTGTGATTATTTGATAACTGTTATGTGATATATTTTGCTATGTTAAGGTTAAAACCCTTCTTTTTATTTAGACAGAAAAGAGGAGATGATGGGAGATGTCATTCTGTATGTTTCTCATACTGGTTAATAATAAAGCACTGTTGGCCAATAGGAAAGGAAGATAGGAGGGACTAGGAGACAAGGAGGAAATAGGAAGTAGTAAGGACGAGTCAAGATGGAGAGTCTGGAGAAAGCAGTATGCTGCCGGCTCCCTGGTAAGAGAAATACATAGATACATAGAAATGGGTTAATAATTAAAGGCAGAGCTAGCCGATAAGTAACAAGTAACCGGGCCAACAGTATTGTATCAAATACAGAGTCTCTGTGTATTATTTGGGGCTGGCGCAGCAGCAGGACAAGACCGGGCGGCGGCAGGCAGAAAAACCCGAACTCCTTACAAACCCCAGTTCCCTGAGCTGCACACAGAGCCCATGTGTGAAAGCAAGGTGAAGCTGGACCACCCTGTCATTTCCTGATGTCTGCCACGCACAGTCGCACTGGGAGACTGGCAGCCTTGATACTCCTAGATTCAACAAAGCGGTTTGTTTATTGGGGCTGCCAACTCACAAAGGAGGCATTTAAAAACTGCAAGGAGCCTTGGGAACAGAGCAGGGGAAAGGGAAATATACAGCAGGAGCTTGGCCTTTGCAAGCAGCAGGCACATCACGGCACGCTGCTCTGAGCACTGGATCCACACACAGGACAGCAGCCACCAAGTGGGTCTCCTAACGGAACTGATCACCCTGCACTGCCACCAGCTTCCCGTGTGAAACAGAAACTGCCCAGGTAAGACTGCTGAAGTAACTTAAGAGGTGTCTGAGTAACTGTTTCAGATGCTGTGGCAGAAGTCCATTTGCTAACATGTTTCAAAAAGCCCCAACACAGATAGCATTGAACAACAACCTGAATTCCCCGTCAGTCTCTCAACGATCAAAGAGCAAACTGCTTACAAAATGCTGGAAGTAGGGGTATGCACACAGAGAAATGGTAAGCAAGGGGGAGCATCTACTGAGGAAAACAGATAATGTGATTTTCCTGGTCTACGTTTTCTGCAACAAAAACTTTCAAGTTCGTTATAACAGAGGAAAAACAAAACACTTTTTTTTCCACCTTGAAAACAGACTCCTTTTAATAGAGTTAAGGGAGACCTGGTTTGGATAGTCCTCCGGGAACAAAGGACAGTGAGGATCCCTGACCGCAACATTTTCTATCCAGAGGGCGGATACTGGATATTCCATCCTTGTTAAATACGTAAAGAGCCCACTGGGGATTGGGATTTAAAATAGTCTCCATAGCGTAATACCCCAAGTCACCAAATGTCTCTCTGAGACTTTAAATTGTTAAGGGGACAGAAATCCCCCCTTAGTTTCTCCCCCACATTACTAGCAATTACTACTCACACCCTCTGAGCTGTCCTGGTGAACGGGCAGGTCTGCAGACAGCTCCAGTCAGCAACACAAGACCCTCCCCCACTCTACACCCCCCCTTGCAATGGCCCCTTTCCTGCACAGCCCCTCACCAGGCAGGCCCCTCGAGGGCTTCCAGAACCACTCCATCACCATGGACCCCACCCCCAACTACTTCAGTTAAGCTTGTAGTTTTTAATAGTATTTAGTAGTTCCTGGCTCTTGTGACTCGTGGCCGCCAGCCACAAAATACCTAAAAAGCATAGTTTTGACCCTACAATCCAAATACCCACCCCATTACTGCCAGCTAGGGCACCACACAGACCCGGCCGAATTCTAAGCTGACCCCAGGCCCCTGCTCTCTATTCTCTGGGTACTCAGTCTCCCTCCCCAAAGCTCAGCCTCTGCAGTAAGAGTAGGGTAGAAAAGGGAGGCGGTGATATGAGGCTATTTTATAGATGTCATTGAGGTTCTGGTTCCGTTGACTGGGTTCATTAAATGGGAGACCATCCTGTCTAGGTGTGCTGGCTGGTTTTATGTCAACTTGACACAGTGAGTCATCTGAAAGGAGGGGAGCCTCAGTTGAGAGGGTGCCTCCCTGAGATGTGGCTGTACCGCATTCTCTTCATTAGTGATCCATGGGGGAGGGCTCAGCCCATCTAGCATGTTTCTGTCCATGCTCCATAAGAAAGCAGGCTGAGCAAGCCAGGGGCAGCAAGCCAGTGAGCAGCAGCCTCCATGGCCTCTGCATCAGCTCCCGCCTCCAGGATCCTGCCCTGGTCCAGTTCCTGTCCCTGGCTTGCAATGTGGACGGGTAAGCAAACAAACCCTTTCCTCCCCAAGTTGCTTTTGGTCACGGGGTTTCATCACAGCAATTGTAACCCTAACTAAGACACTAGGACCTTTTAAATAATATCTCCAATAGACAGACCTCCCTCCTGCAGACCAACTTCCCACCCCCCCACAAAACCTCAACCCAACTTACACCTGGCTAGAGAACCCAAGAGGTCCCAAGAGGGACCACAGAAAGGCTGTGGCTCCAGCTGCCACCTGGCTACAAGGTTTTAAGAACTGAGAGGGAGGTAGCTCTGCCCACAGGAAACAAGAGAAGATAAATGTGGCATTTCAAATTGCTATGCCTGTGGTCTTCTGTAATGACGCTAAACAGAGAACTATCCCACAGCTTCACGAGTGGGATCTCTAACGCCCAATGTGCCGGTATTTTGGAGATGGGTCCTTCAGAAGGTTTTTAGGTTTAGATGACGTTACAGGGAAGGGCCCTCATGATGGGACCAGTTTTCTCCTAAAAAGAAAGAAGCTGAAGAGGTGGCTCGGGTGTGGAGTGCACAGGTGTGAGTCTGCGAATTCAATACTCAGAACCAAAGTCACAAAGCTGGGTGTGCTGGCTGGCTCTCCCCTCTCTCTCTCTCCCTCTCTCTCCCTCTCCCTCTCTCTCCCTCTCTCTCCCCCTCTCTCTCTCTTTCCCTCTCTCTCTCTCTTTCCCTCTCTCTCTCTCTTTCCCTCTCTCCCTCTCTCTCTCTTTCCCCCTCTCTCTCTCTCCCTCTCCCCCTCTCTCTCTCCCTCCCTCTTTCCCTCCCTCTCTCTCCCTTCTTCTCTCTCTCTCCCTCTCTCCCCTCTCCCTCTCTCTCCCTCTCTCTCTCTCCCTCCCTCTCTCTCCCTCTCTCCGTCTCTCCCTCTCTCTCCCTCTCTCTCCCTCTCTCTCTCTCTTTCCCTCTCCCTCTCTCTCTCCCTCTCTCTCCCTCTCCCTCTCTCCCTCTCCCCCTCTCTTTCCCTCTCTCTCTCTCTCTCTCTCTCTCCCCCTCTCTCTCTCCCTCCCTCTTTCCCTCCCTCTCTCTCCCTCCTTCTCTCTCCCTCTCTCCCTCTCTCTCCCTCCCTCCCTCTTTCCCTCCCTCTCTCTCCCTCCTTCTCTCTCTCTCTCCCCTCTCTCCGTCTCTCCCTCTCTCCCTCTCTCTCCCTCTCTCTCTCTCTCCCTCCCTCTCTCTCTCCCTCTCTCTTCCTCCTGTCTCCTTCTCTTCCTTTGTTTTTCCCTCTGCCTTCTTTCTTCTCTCTCCTCTTCCCTCCTTGTCTTCTTCCCATCTTTTCTTCTTACATTCTATTTTTTAACAGCCTTTATTTATGCGGGGAGGGGTAGGCACACCATGGAGTACAAGCAGAGGACCCGCTTCCCGGAACTGGGCCCTTCCTTCCGGGATGTGAATTCCTAGGCTCAAACCAAGCTTGCCAAGCTCCAGCCGGTGATGGTGACAAGTGTGTTTACCTGCTGACTCATCCTTCTGGTTCCTCTTTCCTCTCTCTTTGAGAACACAGTTAAGAATCTATAAATCTGGTTCAAGCCTTCAACCAAATCCAACTACACTGGCTTCCTGACAGGTCTTCCCGGCCTATACACTTGTGAGAAGTTGGCTCTGAAGCCAACCAGGCTATGGTGCTTTATTACACACAGTATCCCAGGCAGACTAATACACGGAACAACAGAAAACTCATAGACTCGGCACCTGGCTTCATGTCCGTCCACTCCTGTACCTATACCCTCTCTCCTTTGTTCGCCCCTGAAGATAGCTACATGACGAAAAGGGAATCCTGAGACACGGGTGGTAACTGGGGGAAGCTGTGCACCTCGCACACAGCCACTAGCCTGGAGTGAGGGGCCACTTCCGCACTGGTTCTTAAGCCTGATGTCCCCTCCCACCTGTCACTTACCCCTCTGTGATGTCTGGCCACAAGTTAAGTCTGGCTGGAACTTCACCTCCGGCCTCCTAGACAGCAAGCTTGCTATTCTGCTCTGGCCTATGTCTGGAGGGAGATTGGAGATGTGTGTATGTAGGGGTGGGGTGGTCTGTTTCCCTTATGGTTTAAGGCAGCAAGAAGTTGATTTCCTTTGAAAGAAATGTTTACAAGAATACTGAGGAAGGATGGAGGAAGGATTCTTGCTGTGCGCAAAGGACACATATCTGCATAAGGCTTACTGTACTCAAGACTGGTTGCAGCCCAGCTTTACTGCTGACGCTCTGCCTCCTCCCTCTGCCTGTCTGCAAGTGACAGTGCACCTGCCTCCCTCCAGCCGTTCTGAGCAGGCTCCCTGACTAGCTCTGTAGCCTCCTGGCCCTTCCTCCATGCAACCACCCAACCAGGTCCTTCCACTCTGGCTTCTGGCTCCCTGTGGTCAGAAGGTCCCTGCATGACCTCAACAAAGCCTCTCCTACACCTAACCCCAGGCACCTTTCAAAGCCATGCTTGCTTTACTGGCTGTATTGAGGCTGCCACAGGGTCTCTCTCTCTGCTCTCTGCCCACTTTGTCTTAAATTTAGAGAAGATACATTAAGAATGCAGGACGTGTTGTGAACACGTGTGCTCTGAATATACAAGAATAATCAGCTTGGGACCTAGCAGGACACTTAAAAAGTACCTGCTTATTTATTACGGAGGCTGGCACTACATTCTGCCAAAACTCCATTCAGGATCCAATTATTCTCCCCAGCTACTGCCTAAGCTCCAGCTCAACGGTAGCCAGGAAAACTCTATGGGAGGAGGGGGGAGGGTAGGGGACACAAAAGTTACTTGTAGCTTCTCCTGTCCTCCAACTCTCTAACCCTGTAAGGTCAAAATAAATGTGTTATAGTTTTAGCATCCTCACTTGGCTCTCACCTGTGTAGTTACCAGAAGGAAATGGAATTCCAGTTCGCCTTAACCAAGACAAGAATTTAGCCCTAAGACAGGCCCTCTTGGCTGTTGAAGTGTGCTTTCATTTTCAGCTAGGGTTTTCTAGTTTGAATGAATACTTTCTCATGAATACTAGTGAACCACTGGAAAGTAGCCTCGTCACAATCACCTGCCACCCTGTCCACTGCTTTAGACTGTAAGACCCTAGACGTGTGTTGGATGCACGGCATCATCATTGTTCTGTGGCCTACACAAAAGCAATAGGTGGGCAATCAAGAGACTGTGCCAATACAAACGGTCACGGGATGCTGCATATGTTCACATATGAACATCATGAACAAATGCCATTTTCTCTCCTGTGGATATCAGCTACCAAAGTTCAGAGAAAAACAGCCACTTGGACCATGAGATTGATGACCCCGTGGTCTTTGCCATTGTGAAGCTGACCCTACAATGTACTTTGGTAGTTGGTTTTCACCTGCTAACTTCACATACAAGTTCTTAAAAGACCCTCATGGGCTGAGAATGAAGCTCAGTAACAAAGCATGTGCCTAGCATGCCCACAAACCTGGGGCCAATCCACAGGACCATAAGTAGAGTTTTAAAGTAAAATATAAATACTGGAAAATGTCCTTATTAGGTGTAAGGTGGAGCTCCAAACTCCACAAAAAAAACACACAGTACCATGCAATTGCAAAATCATCACAAAACGGGGGAGTCCTTATGTTTCTAGTCTAGTGTTCCCAGCAGTTTCTTGCCCCCCTGGTCCCAGAGCTGTATCAGCCCCAAATAACACACGCAGATGCTGTATTAGATATAAAGCTGTTGGCCTGTTACTAGCGTTTCTTATTGGCTAGCTCTGTGTTAAATGTTAACCCATGTCTATCAATCTAAGTGTTTCCATGTGGTCTCATCTTACTGGAGAGAGGGTCCTGACCTCTTCTCTGAGGTCCTACAATCTAGTACCTCAAAGACTTGGCCACTGATCAGGATCCTGTGGCTCAAGCCATTCCCACTACTGCACTTTTCCCATAATGAGATGGGCACCACACTGAAGGAGTAGCTTCCCCCTACCTTTCACTTGTCTGTCATAGCTAGCAAGGGTCCCTGAGCCCTTTACTCAACAGCTGACACACAAAACCTGGCAACTCCTTCAAGATTAGAGAAAAAAAAAATCTAAGGGAATCTGCCTCCATGTTTACTCTGGAACATTTGTGTTCAGAAGAAAGTAAATAGTGATATCGGGTTAGGTGTTTGCTGATGCAGAAGCCAGTGTACATTGGCGATTTGATAATGGTGCAACTGGGCGTGGCCCTCTCCAGGCAGAGCAGCTGGGAGACAAAGGTCACCGTCTAGATGATGAGCCACCGATGAGCTAGCTGTGCATAAGCACCTAGCCATGGAGGTACAACCAGAAACGTGGCTAGGTATATTATTTGAATGAATCTTCAGCACAGACATATGAGTTAAGCAATTATTACCCTAGTCAGTTTATCAGTGAGAAAACGTGAGCCTGGAGAGGCTCTGCGATGGACCTGCAGGCAAAGCTCAAAAGGGGGTGGAGCCAGAGACCCAGGACCACGAGCTTCCCACTATTCCATCCTTCTAAGGGAAAGGTCAGCATCCGCAGCTAAGTCACCCTTCATGGTGAAGACAAGTGGAGTATGATCACCATAAACACGCAGAACGTTTAAACAACGGGAGAGAGAACCCTGCCTGCCTGTGTTACCTGAGCATGTGCAACATGAGACCTGTTTTCCAGCGTGTCTATTCTTACCAGGCGGCAGTGGTCAAAGAAAGGATCCAGACAAACCCTTGCAGCTTTCAGGAGGGTGGGCAAAATTCCTGTGATTCCACTCAATTCACAGCTGTGTTCTTTTCCAGACAGTTAGTCCACGACACAGGAATCCACACATGCCCCTCCTAAATGAAAGGCAACGTGGCTGCCATCAGCCCTTCTGAGACGTAGGGGGCTGTTAATCTCCTACCTCTGCCTTTCCCAGCCATCTCCCCCCCCCCCCAGGCTTTCAAGGTTTGGCTCTGTGAATAGAATCATGTTCAGGGTGAGCCATTTACCACACTGTCAATCACACAGCGCCCGTCAGCAGGACAGACACTCTTTACAACCCAGAGTCTCTTGCTTGCTCCCACCCCCAAGTCAGTGGTGGTTCCGGGTCTCTTGGGAATCTGGACAAAGCAGAGGGAACAGTGGTTATCTGCCGCCGCGCCGGCGCCTGGCTCCATCCTTACAGAGGAAACGGTGCCCTCTTCAGGGGCTGTGTGCTGTCATGTTTACACACCTTTGCACTTTGATGAGTCTGCTGCTTGAAGTGGCCCCAGGCACAGTTGTGACACGATGCCATGTGTTCCCCAAGCAAGGAGATTATCATGTGCCTTAACAGAAAACATCCCGGGGCAGGTAAGCGCCACTCGAGCACGGTATAGAGCTCCTGGCTACAGTCCAGTGTAAACAGGCCGATGGGACACACTGAAGGAGGTGCCTCTAAACACAAGAACACACAATCACGGTCACGCATCGACTGGCTGACGCTAGCATGAGAGGCGCATTAGACTCTCCACATTTTTTCTTCTTGTCTATTGGCTGACTCTGACTTTGTAGCAAGAAGAGATTCGGAGGAGATTCCACATGTCCTTATTGTCACTCGTGTGACTAATACCATGTTAAGCTTTCCCCCAAAAGGTGATTAAAACCATCTGGGAAACTTGGAAGTGACTTGCTGTCAAAGCCTTGCACGTCCTCTGTATCTTGATTTCTATTAACCATCCCTACCACAAAGCACCGCCTTCCCCACATCCTGGCTGCCGAGTCCAGGTCTCCTGCCCGTTATCAATAGCCAGCTGGGGAAGACAGTCACAGATCTGTTTTGTCATCCACATTTACGTTTGCCATTGTCTGAAATCAGCATTGATCTGTTCTGAACTTCACTATCTGATTCCTATTTTGTTGACATTCTGACAGCGACCCTACCCCACCTACACGGGAAATTCCACACGTAGGAGGTGCTCAGTAAATATTTGCTGACTTTACCAACACTAAGGTTTCCTGGCATCTCTTCCTCCTTTGACCCCAGGTCCAGCCACAATCATTTATCTCCCTGCTCAGGAGTTTAAGACTCCTTCAGCCATTTAAGAAGAACTTTGAAAATACACGAGTTGGTATCTCTTGGCTCCATGGTGATTTGTTTCCTGGGAAGGAGCAGGATCCGGGGCTAGGAAGTTTGTGCAAGTCACTGGATTTGCTTAAAAGAGGGCCAGCTCCTGGTGTCGCTCTGCTGAAAGCCTTCCTATCAGGGACTGATTAACAGCCACTCCATGGAACACATTCCTGCTTCATGACCGATGTGGAGCAACAGGGTTCCCACTTTACACACACCCCAGGCTGGCTATGCTCCCAGCAACTGACGGGTGAATAATGGTGTCTGGGATTTTCTGTTGCTTTTTGCTAATGTTCCTTAGAAAGGGCCAGCAATTCACAACAGAGTCTCTTAGAAGGGAAGGTAACATGGGGTTGTAGAGGAGGGGATGTTTGGGCTATTGCATGTACATCTTAGAATGTTGACTGCGCAGGCGCATGGCGACATCGCCATTGACGGCCTGGGTTTCATTTCCACGTGCCTAAGGCCAGTGGGTATATACACTGAGCTATTTCTAACACCAAACTTAACCAGAAAGCACCTGCGGGGTATACAACAACAACAACAAAAAGCTGTTTTCATGATGGTGTCTAGGCAACTCTTAATGCAGACTAGCACGTTAGCTAGATAACCAAGTGAAGGAGAGATCTTAGAAGGGTAGCCAAACAAAGAGGAAAAATATCACCAAGACTTTCACACCAGCCAGGGATATCCCACAGACATGAGACCTAGCAACCTGTCATGAGGTCAAAGCAGAGGGGGTTTGTGAGCTGTGAAGAATGAACAGAGCTGTCCTGATGAGTCGCCAGGGGAAAAAAACAAAACAAAACAAAAACAAAAAAACCTCCCATCACTCTTTGTGGAGAGAAGATCCCACCCAAGAGGCTCCTCCTGGGCTTCTGCTATTTTCAACCTCCACAGAAAAACCAGAGTTCTGCCCTTTGACCCTGAGACTCGGGAGGGTATCTGTTATACTCCAACACAATCGATAAGCAGACGACCGTGGAAATTGATCCACAGTGTTGAATGATTCTAGGAAACCAAGTGTAGCACTTGGCACTTAGTGATGTTTTGTCCTAATTGTGTATCATTTGTCCTAAAATGAGAAGGCTATGGTACTACGGGTATTACTGGCAGATTACAGATACCCTCCCAGCCCGCAGGGGTGAAGCAGGCAGGGAGGGGCTGCGGGATCACCTCTCTCTCTCTCTCAAGGGCGGGTTAGGCCCACACTGTCCTCAGCTGGCTTCTGTCGGGAAACTCAGCAGATGGAAAGGGTTTGCACAGGAGCTGCCAGGAGCATCACTTTCCCACAGGGAGCACGTGTTTACATCCAAACATTCGAGGAGCACCCTATTTTTAAAGTGGAACATCTAGTCTAGAGCACCCATAACTCAGCAGTAGAGAACTCGCCTAGCATATGTTAGGCTTTGGATTCAATCATGTGTCTCTCAGAAAAGGCTTTTCTCTTCCTCCTCATCCTTCTCTTCCCCTTCTCCCTCCTCCTCCTTCTTCTTTTAAATTTTTATTGCCGAGCTCTCCAGGCCCTCGTGGTTGAAAGTTATTCCGACAGCGGAGAAGGGAGTCTGGAATGTGCCATGCCTTGTTTGGCTATGGGTGAAAAGAGGCAGAGGACAGGATTGCAGGATGACCCATCGCTCCAGTCTGTCCCCCACTTCCTTGGTATACACCCCACGGTCCCAGACACCGAGGGACAGTGGTTACACACAAAAGAGGAAAGGCTGTGGATTATCCCAGCAGTCACTTGGTACTTCTGGGTCGGCAGAGCCCAGGATGCAGGAAGCCCTGTTCCAGTGGGGTGCTGCTCTGCGGTACAGCCCCACCCACCCCTCTCCTGGGATACAGGAGGCTCAGTTCTTACTTAGCATTAAACAAGATTCTCCAACCTTTCCTATCCATTTAAGCACACCTTTTTCAGACAAGGTCTCATGTAGTTCAGGCTGGCCTCAAACTTCTGCTCTTCCTGCCTCCATCTCTCAAAATCTGGGACAGGGTTGTACCGCCACGCCCAGTTCTGTATGTAGTACTGGGATCAAACCCAGGATCTCACGTCTGCCAGGGAGGTACTGTAACTGATGAGCAAACGTGTGATCCCATTTGTGATCAGCCACTATTCCCCTGGTCTTTCAGAATCGCGCCGCCTTCCCTACGTGGTTACTCAGTCACTAGACACTATGTGGAAGGAATTCTTGCTCATCTTTCACCAGTGTGGTGTAGAGTAAGAAGCCATCCAACAGGCATAGGAGAAGCATATGTTCGTGACATTTGTCACAACCAGCACTGACGGGTAGAGGGTGGTGTCACAAGATAAGGGAAGTTTCAATGGCCATGCTATGGTTAATACTTTAGTATCGCCCTCTCACTCATCTCCCAGGGAGCCCTGACAGCCAGACACAGGCATGTGCAAAATTACTCAGAGCCTTAGAAGTATGTGTGAGGGAACTCGGCACCTTCACTTCCAATTGAGATGAAAAGCCCATGCATTTTAATAATGTGAAGTCCCCAGTGCAGGAGCTTATCCACAGAAATAGCGGAAGTTCCTTCTCTTCTGGTCTCTTTGGCCCAGACGGCGGCAGCAAGATGCTGAATGGAGAGCATCATGCTCTGGAGAGCAAAGATGTGCTCCCGTGACTCTAAGGCCCACCACCCTCAGAAGCTGACCTGCGGCAAATGTGACCGCCCTGCAGAGCACCAGAGAAAGTGTAACTGGAGTGCCCGAGCTGAGCGACAAAGCCCTATTGGGACTGGGTGGATGAGGCACCTAAAAACTGTCTATCGATGATTCAGGCATGGGTTCCACATAAACAAGAGGCCAGATGTTGCAGCGTGGCGTTCATCTCGAGGATTTCCATCAGTTATAAAATAAATGTTGTGGTTTCAAAAGACAAAAAGCAAAGCATGCACCACACCAAAAGAGAAAGAAAAGAAAAAGTTATTTCACAAGAAAACTAACAAATAACTCCATGCAGTTTTTACTTATGTACCTCTGCTCTCTCAGCTTTACATTTTTAGAGGAAAGCTGAAGTATTACACATAAAACTAGAAACTTCTATGAGAAACAGTTCAAAGAGGATAGCTAATGTCCCCGAGGCCATCGGGAGGGCACAGCCAGACTCCAGCCTTCCTTGCCACGCGGATAATTTATCCTCTCACCTGGGTACCTTCAAGTCCCTGGAAATAATCACCAGCTGGGCCCCGGAGCTCAGCACGCAGGTCTTACTGCCTGCCATCTTACACTAACAGGTGCCATGTGTAGGATGAGAAGACAAAGGAGGGTCCCAAAGGCCTTAGAGGTATTTCCAGACGGTTCACCAGATCTGTGGAAACTAAGTTAAAGGTGGTAACTGGATGTAAATGCAACCGTACTATAGTACAGTTCCATACTTGAACCTTTCTCATTATAAAACCGTTTCAAGTTTAGTGACAAATTCTTAGGGCAGCATCTGTCTGTCACTCCAACTACCACTGTGTGTATGTGTGTGTGTGTGTGTGTGTGTGTGTGTGTGTGTGGTGTGTGTGTATGTGTGTGTGGTGTGTGTATGTGTGAGTGTGTGTATGTGTGAGTGTGTGTGTGAGTGTGTGTGTGGGGGTGTGTGTGAGTGTGTGTGTGGTGTGTGTGTGAGTGTGTGTGGTGTGTGTGTGAGTGTGTGTGTGGTGTGTGTGTGAGTGTGTGTGTGTGTGTGGTGTGTGTGTATGTGTGTGTGTGGTGTGTGTGTGTGGTGTGTGTGTATGTGTGTGTGCGTGCGTGCGTGTGTGAGTGTGTGTGTGTGTGTGTGTGTGTGTGTGTGTGTGTGTGTGTGTGTGTGTGTATTTCATCCCCATCCCTCCTAGCATGAAGACTCTCAGAACCTTCTGTCTGATTCTTCTGGTCCCTCCACTGTTCTCCAGTCTGATCCGCTGGAGAGATAAGGAGGTCACCAAATCTCCCTGCCTTGGACACATCCTGGAATGGATTGGAAAATGCTGGATCCTCATTAATCTTCCTGTAAAACGTCTACAATTTTCACAGCACAGCCTTTCTGAATTCATGACGCTGTGAGCCCAACGTGTTCCCAAAACTCACTTGCCCTTCAGCAGTCATTACTCTGTGCATCTCTGTCCATTTCCCCTCTTCATGGATGTGGTCACGGGCCACGTTACCCATAGCTTTATCATGGGAAAGCCTTAGGTTACAGTGCTAGGCAGGGCGGAAGGCAAATAAACCCTTGATAAACTAATGAATGCCGTGACCCCATGGCTTTCCTGGCTGTTCTGTGCCACATTGTGACCACCCTCAGCATTGCCTGATTTTATCTTTCCCTATGTGCGGGGGGGAGGGGGGAGTTTCCAGTGCCTCAACTAGTAATGAACCTTTAATCGCAAGGAAATGTGAACAATTTTTCTTCATTTTAAGAATGACTTGGGAGGTGTGGGTTTGAGGCCAGCTTGATCTACAGAGTGAGTTCCAGAACAGCCAGGGCGACACAGAGAAACCCTGTCTCAAAAAAGCAAACATGATAAAGGAAGGAAGGAAAGAAAGGAAGGGAGGGACAGGGAGGGAGGGAGGCAGAAAGTGAAGAGGATTTGGCATTATTTTTGGAAACCCCAATAATTCCTACTCCTTCCATTTCAATTTAGCCATTTCACACGTTTTCATCAAAGAAGAGGGAGGAAGCTGGGGACTACAACAAGTATGTGTATCTCTGCCCCCTGCCAGGGCATTAACAGCACAGTAAATAAAAACCTATCAGATGAGCTCACTCTGTAACTTCCTGCTTGCAACTTAGGGCAGAAGAAAAACTATTCGGTCCTGAGGAGGCAACAGTCATACAACTGGGCCTCTTCCCCCACAGAGTCTGCCAAGCTTGTTACCCTGAAGTCCCGAGGATGCACTAAATGAGTCAGTCACTTTCTAGCCTTTTCTTAAGCCCTCACCATTCCAGACATCCCAGCTTGCTCATCCGACTCCCTGTAGTTTGTGAGCCAGGAGGTGACTGGGAATCCCCTACAAGCATAGAAGACCAAGGATATGAGAAACTTCATTTTTGTGATGGTTTATACTAACTATCAGTATTCACACCCCAGGGCTAGGGCTCTGGGAGCTAGCATCACCTCAGATGCAGGCCTTTGGACGTGCCTGTGAGAGGTTCTCTAGGTCAGGTTAATTGAGGCAGGAAGACCCACCGTGGGCAGCACTGTTGCCCAGGCCAGAATCTTACACCCAATAAAAAAAAGAAAGCTAGCTGAGCCCAGATTTCACTGTTCTCTGCTTCCTGACTGGACCCTGTGTGACCACCACCTCCTGCTTCCTGACTGGACCCTGTGTGACCACCACCTCCTGCCACCAGGAACTCCCAACCATGACGGACTGCGTCCCGGGGAACAGTAAACACACATAAACACGTCTTTAAGTTGGTATTTTTTTTTCAAGTATTTTTGTTACAGTGATGAGAAACAGAACTAATACAATGGTCTAACACCAGTTAAAATTCTAAGGTAAAATATTTGTAAAAAATAATTCCTGTCAAGTGTAAGTCTTCATGACTAACCGCTAAGGCCCTGCGATGGTTTGAATGAGAAATGTTCCCCATAGCCTTGGGCATTTGAACACTTTTGGTCCCTAGGTGGTGGCGCTGTTTTGAAAGGTTTAGGAAGTGTGGTCTTGATGGAGGAAGTACCTCACCTGGAGAGAACTTTAAGAGATCTTAAAGTAGGGCCTTACCCTACTTGCAACTCTCTCTCTCTCTCTCTCTCTCTCTCTCTCTCTCTCTCTCTCTCTCTCTCAACAGTAAGTTCAAATAAACTCTTCCATAAATTGCTTTGGTTGTGGTGTTTTACCACAGCAACAGAGCAGTAACTAATACGGAATTTCTCCTCCCTCCAAAGAACCAGAAAATTAATTCTCAGCAACTTCAAGCCAAACCAGAGACTTAGGGCCATCTGATGAATAAAGAGAACTTAAAACTGCCAGATTCAAGGAACTCATTTATCTCTCCAGCATCTACGGCCATGACTGTCACTACTCCAAGAGACCCAGCGAGCTCAGAAGGAGCCTGTTTAACTCAGTCACATCTTCTGCATCAAAGACACTGAATAAGCTGCTCCTGAGCCAGAGGTCACCCAGTTGACCTCTCCACTCATCCTGGCCACTACTCAAGTACACAGAAGTGCATCTTATCAGGGTGGATGTCCAGGATAGGTCAGTGGGGGTCAGACCCAATTCTCCAGGCGTAGCACTTAACACATGAGATCACAGCATATTGGAATGAACGTGAAGGTTTACTGAATTCTTTCCAGTCTTCAGAATGCCTGTCTTGTCAATCAGCTTTCAGTTGCTAGGATACCTGTGATAATCAACTGAAGAAGGAGCTTTACCTTGGCTCACGGCTCCAAAGGTTCCATTCAGTACCTGGCTTCTTGGCCCTGCTGCTTCCCACAGGGGAAGCCTGTGGCAGAGGGAACCATTTACTTCACGGCAGCTGGGAAAGGGAAGGGGATGGGGATGGGACCCCCATGTCCTCTTCAAGGGCAATGCTACCAATTGCCTAACTTCCTTATGCTTCCCAATAATGCAGGCTGGCCACTGAGCCCTTGGCATGTGAGCAACAGTCAAGATCCATGAAACCAAGGCATAAAACAGAAAAGACTAAAATAAAATAGAAGGTACCACAGAGGCCCCGGAGAAAACAACTAAAACAATCATGAATTCCAAGGGACTACAACTAATTTGTGGACAGGTCTGCAGAATCCTTGTTGGAAGAAAGAATTAAAAAAAAAAAAAAAAAAAAAAAAAAAAAAAGACTAATATTTCACAGCTGTTCCCCTGGAGGCAAGGGGAAAGATGTCACCCACTGCTCCCTAAATGGGAAATGGGAATGGCCTTTTGACTTGCTTGGGCCACTAGAACACAGTGGAAGTATCATTGTCGAACTTCTGAAACTGTGCCTCCAAAGTCCTTGGCATTTCCAATCTTTCTCTTAGAAGCCCAAGCTGCCCTCGGAGAAAACCGGGGCTAGACTGCTGGGTGCTGAGAGGCCAACCTCTGCCTCTCCTTCCCTCTATCTCCCTCCCAAGCTGATAACCCGATAGCCAGCCAACCCTAGAAGCACAGCTGGCCTCCCACCAACAGCTGGCTTACAATGGGACCCAGCTGGGACCAGCAAAAGAGCAGTTCATGCTAGTGAGCCCGGCCAAAACACTGGCCCAGACTCTTGGGTTAAATTACTTACGGTTATTCTAAGCCAAATAGATATGATTTGTGACACAGGAGGAAAAAAATAAAAAAAAAAAAAATCCCAAGCCAGTCATATACTAGCCTCAGATTTTTCTCCTTCCAAAGAACCAGAAAATTAATTCTCAGCTACTTCAAAGCCTTAAGCTCACCTGATGGATAAAGAGAGCTTAAAATCGGTGTATTCAAGGAACTAATTTATGAGCAGAAGAAACGTATGTGAATAGTATTCAATTATTCAAAGATGAGGAACAAAACCAACTATTTCTCATACACTGCAAAATGGGGCAACGGAAATCAGGCATAAGGTCCACGTTAAATTATCCTGGGTGAACCGTATCCTTTGCTGTCCAGTGAGGAAATTAAATGCGCTACCTAGAATTCACAGTGAGTTTATCATTGGTTTCTGGTCAGAGCAGAAAACACAATGATAAACTCTGCCCCTCGATAACTTTTTGCTTTCAAGGTCTTCCCTTGATTCATCAGGGGACAATCTTCCATGTTCCCTTTCCCTGTCTTTTATAAGGGTCCACACCTGATATTCCCATTATAACCCTCATACAAAATACCAGTAAAAACATTTTACTAGGTGCTTTTAATAGTGCGGATTTACTGTGAATTCTCACAACTACCTCATTAGGTAAATATGATCAGACCCATTTCGTACCGCAGTAAACAGGGACTTGGGTTAACACGCTGTTGGAATGCGTGGGAGCTAGAATTTAAACTGCCAGATGTCTGATTACAGGCTTAATGAGTCTTACATTGTGCAATACTGTCCCTAAAGAATAGTGAGAGCTGAGTTTAAGAGTGCTCATGGGGATGCGAGCTGAAAAGACAGTGACCACAAAGAAATACAAAACCAAATATACATCTGCACGCGCATATACACAGGGATAGGTCAGCATGAACACAGAATACCAGAGAAGCAACTGTGCCACCTGCCCTGTGTGTGCCCTGTGCCTAGCTCTCACACATACATGCTGTTGACAGCCACTACCCTCCCAGCCCATTTTGATACCTGCCCACCCCCCCCCACCCTCCACTTCCCCCCACCCCGCCTTTCTTTAAGGGTTGGTGGTTCCTGGAGAACTAAAGCTTTTAGATTGTTTTAAAAGTTGTGTGTGTGTGTGTGTGTGTGTGTGTGTGTGTGCGCGTGTGTGCGCCGCGCACGCCTCCCTCTCCTGTGCAAAGTTCAGCTCTCTCCTTCCACCTTGGAAACACGAGGCAGTCTCTTTTGTTTCTGTACAGCCTGCTCTAGGCTAGCTAGCCCCATGCTGAGTCCCTTATCTCTGCCTCCCATCTTGCTCTAAGTGTGCTGGAATTACAGATGCATTCCTAAATCAGGACATCGTGCTTGACCAGCAAGTGCTGATCTATCCTGTCTCTCCTTGACCTTTTAAAATTAATCTTGCAATACACAAGCCAAGCCAGATGTGAAGCTCGAGTGATCCTCCAGCCTCAGTGTTCTCGAAGGGTAAGACCTATACAACCATGCACATCAAACCTAGATGAAACTTTGGGGGAAATGTTGGTTTGTACAACACACTGGATACAGAACCCAAAGCTTTACGAATTCTAGGGTAAGCATTTAACCATCTGGCTGCATGTCCAGCCTCTTGCCCCGTGGTGCCTCAACAGCCTTGGCTATGACCACTAGTCTCTATACTCTGACCCTGGAAATTCTCAGGCTCCCAGCAACTGCCCTGGGGGCCCTGATCTCAGGAGCCACACTCCCTAATCCACCACTGCTCAGTGGTGCCCTTACAGCTGACCCCTTTCCTAGAAAGCACCCCATCCCCTGAGACTGAATTAACCCCCAAACCCATCAACCCTAGCCCTACATCTCACCTTCTGCCTCTCTCTGCCGCACCTAACGTCAGGCCCAAAGCCAGGAGCTTTCAGTGGCTCATTGTGAGGGACCTAAGAGATTTGCAGCTGGAAAGCCAGACCCTGAACTCACGAAGTAGCTCAGGTCACTGATGAACAGCCTAGTACAGAGCTTCCCACTGTCTGCCTCAAAGAGTCACCTAAGTCCCTCTGACGGCCATCAACACGGTTCCTGTCACACACGTGAAAACGGTCCCAAAGGACCCAGAGTGTTTCCTCTCTCCTGTGTGCAAAACCCCCACCCTCAATTAGGACCACCAGCTGCCCTCCTGGACCCACCTCCTCTTTCCCCTTCTGCCTTCGCCAAGTACCAGCCCCCCCTCCCCCCACTCCCCTGGCTCACACTGTTCCAAGCGTACCAGGCCTCCTGGACTCCCCACACCGACACATTCGTATATTTATATCTCTTGAGAACGCCGTTTGCTAGACACTTGGCTTGACGGGGTCTTTACCACCTCCAATACCTAAGAGGCCTTCCTGCCTCTTCAAGTTCTGTAAACACACCACCAGGCCTGCCTTCTCCCACCACACCCTGCTTTGCCATAAAATGAGCCTCCTTCTGAGAAGCTATGTATTTCTCTCTCACTGTATGTCAGCAGCCGTGGGGAGGGGGCCGGGTCTTCACCCGTGTATCAGCAAATAACTGTTCTGAGTCTGGTACACAAAGCAATGCACAAATGAGGTACTGTCCAATTACCTATTCCAGAACCGAATCCCTCCACACTCTCACAGCACCCTTGCTTTCCCTCAGGACGGGCCGGCAAGCCAGGTTTTGTATCCAGCAAAGTGAAATGGAACATGGGGCCTAACAAGATATTCAGGCAGCCTCTCTCAGCCTTTTGGGTCCCCGAGATCTCCATGAAGATGGCTCCTCCCTCCCTCCCTCCCTCAGTCTAGTTCCCTGACATGTCCCCTTGCTGGTCCCCAGCTCCTTCCTCTGGTTTTAGCATTTTCTACAGAGCCACACTCCTGAGGCACTCTACCCTCTCTGGACCAACTCTACCAAACCCTGCAAACCTTAGCTCTGCTTCCTGGCTGTTCTAAAGGCCTGCTGACCAACCAGCCCGTGTGTTTTCCGGGTTCCATAAGTCAGAACTGCACCCACCTTGCAGTTTCCAGGCTCCTTCTCTTTGCCTTTGATGCTCTTTGCATGAACTTCCAACAGCCCGAGCCCTTCCCTCAGCTCTCCTAAAGCAAACATCAGTCCCTCTGCCTTCAGGGGGACACACTCTGAATTCTAAGCTTACGGGAAAAATTTCCAGATTAATCTTTGGTGTCATGACCGCTCCTGCCCCTGCCAATCTCTTTTGTTTATGTCCTCTTTTTTTTTTTTTTTTTTTTTTTTTATCTTGTATCGGACTAAATTTAAATTTTCTCCTAACTTCATTCTTCATGATCTGTATTTATATTAGAATAGCTAGATGTGGAAAGTTCCCCTGGTCCTCTTGAAACCCTCCTCCCTGTATTAAGACACAGTGGGGACCCGTGACCAGACATTGCTTAACTTATTTTATCAATTAATAATTAAGTGCTGCGTGCATGTGCATGTATGTGTGGCAGGTCAGAGAACAAGCTCCGGTGTTGTTATCAGAGCCACACGCCTTGTTTTATGAAACCAGGTCTCTCATTGGCCCGGAACTTGTCTAGCAGGATGTGATGAATGGCCAGAAGCCCCCCAGAGAGACACAGTGTCCACCTTCCCAAGGGATGGATTAACAAATGGTACCACCATGCCTTTTTTGTTTTAATGTGTCCTCTGGGGATCGCTCTCAGATCCTCATACACTAGGACCAGCACTTCACTAAATGATCTCTCCAGCCCTTGATATATTCTTGTGACATTAAGATAGAAACACATCTTTCATGTGTTAGCTTAGGGGTAGTAATTGGCATATCTGTTCAAAGACAAAGAGAGAAATAAGAATTAACAAGTGACATTATCAGGAGACTTCATCACAGTCTGTTTTCTGGAAACATACATTGCTCAGAGCCCTGAACAGACCTCCATCCCTTTAAAATCACTAAGCTAAAGAAAGCCTCAATTTCCCCAGCAGCCCCCACAGGTCCAGATCAGCCACGTGTTAACCCTTCCGTGTCCTTGGTGTAGAGTCGCCTAACTTTCCAAATGCACGGGTTTTAAACCCAGGTCATTCATGAGGAGACTGGCTTTGTAATGTACCATCACCTCATACCACTGCCCAATCCCTGCCCCTAGCAGCCTCACACTGAGGGGCAGGAGAGACCCTGATGAAATAGGAAGCCCACTGCTGGATTTTCTCAAAACACTACTTACAAATTCATTACATTCTACCCTTCAGATTGCAGGGAACAAACCAGCAGGGAACAAAAATCTACTTCTGTTACAGAGATTAATTTACTGTAGAAGTGAGCTAGATAAAGAAAGGACTCAGACACTGATACTCTGGAAGCAACCAGCCCTAATCTAGGTATCAAAGGTCAAGATGGTGAGCCCTTCCCCCACCCCAGGACCACTCCTTCCTCTCAGATAACTGACATTTTTTCCAATGAGCAAATTCAGTCTGCCGTCCTTTTATCATTCGGACACAAAACACACCCACATCTACACACAAATATACTTACAAGCATTGTAAGATAGAAGAACAAAGCTAAAAGAGAACAAGGCAAGGCAGGAACATATGGAGTGTTACTAATCTAGGCATTCAATTTCTCCCATAGAATAATTAAATCAAAACAATGGCAAAAACCCTTGGTTTTTGAGGCTTGGGAAGCTCCACTAAGATACCGGATATCACTAATTTTGAAATGTTAAGAGAGTCCATGGGTGATTGGTTGGGTCAGTGCTAGCATGTCTTCTGGAATATTCCTTGCTTCACCTTTCAAAGAACCCTGGTGTCAGGAAGCACTGAGGAGGCCTCTAAGGGGCAGCATGGCCCACATGCATGGCGAAGAAATAAGAACAAAGAAGCCCTCAGTGCCTGAGTTAACATTGGCACCATCTGCCACACTTTGGCACAAATCATAAGCTCTCACATAAGTTGAATTGATGGAGGGGGTCACTTAATATCTTACTCTCCTTACAATGGCTTGATGTCTAAAGACAACCAAAACAAAATGCTGTTGCTTGTGGGAGCAGAATCAACGAGATAAATATCCACAGCCTCCATCTATCCAATGGGATCCATCAGAATCACCTGGAGAACTCACTGAAACACGGACACTGTGTCTCACCTCTAGAGTTTCTAATTTACAATGTGTGTAGAGGGGCCCAAGGCTCTGTCCTTCTAACAAATTCTCATTGCTACCTAGGAGTCTGTAGAGCACACAGCAGGAACCTACTGGGCACCAAAGAGAGGAACCTGATGTTCACTGATAGGATGAGGAGCTTAGGAGAGCAGGGGACTTGGAGCAGGGTTATATGCGGCATTGGCCAAAGAAAAGAGGGAGCATCAGCCGTGAGAGTCTTTCAGACGGGGAGAAGATGATAACTTACTGCATCTTATGTCATCTCCTAATGGTTAGAGCTATATAAGCCACTCTTTGTGTGGTATTTGGATTATGTGACCCACTTAACTACTTCCTTTGAATTATGTTCTGATAAGCTTGGATGACAACAGGATGCTCTTTCAGAAAGCAGATAAAAAAAAAAAAAAAAAAAAAAAAAAAGCAAGTTCTGCCTACAAAGAAATCTGGAAATGCCAGGCATACTGGGCCCTGATACGTAAGAGTCATATGTTGATTTTAGCCATGGTTCACTGGGAAGAAGGAAAGCTTGAGACAATGGACTCTATTGAAGAGAGGTGGGAGAAAGTTCTACTTTGAGGCTATAAAAGGTTCAATTTGGAGGTTTCACAGAGAATAAGCAATACCATTTTGCCTCAGGCTCATGTCTGGACTAAGGAACAGTGTAAACGGGAAGGCCTAGGAGGCAGAAAGGACGGCCCCATGCAGTATGGGGGCTCTCATGAAACCCCTGCAAAGGCTCAAGGACAGTTTGGTAGGACTATAGCTCCATATCATGCCCCTGCCTCCACACCAGGGTAAGGTTCCTATTAAATACAGAAACCTGAGTGTGAGGAGATAGGCCATGGAGGAAGAGGATAATCAAGCCCTCAAAACTTTTATGTTGAAACTCTAGCCTGCCGGTGACCGACGTTTGTAAGAGAGGTGCTTGTGTTACATACAGTCACAAAGCCCAGGGTCCTCATGATGGATTAGAGAGCACCGGCAGCATGCTCTCCCTACCCTCTTTCATTTCCTCCCCCACTCCCTATGACTGTCCTGTTAGGACCTAGCAGGAAGAAGTCACATGCAAGCCAGAAGGTGGCTCTCACTAGAACCACACCATACTGCATGCTGGCCTTGAACCTTCAGCCTCCAGAACTATTGTTTCAACCACATTATCCGTGGAGCTTTGCTCCTTGCTCCCGCAGCCTGAGCTGACAAAGGCAGACTCAGATCACGTTAGACCAGCACAGGAATTTGACTATGGGATCATGATAGAGGGTATCATCAACAACCTAGTGCCAAATGTCTAGTGTAAGGTCAAGGACTCACGAAGGAAAACCCCTCTGAAGTCTAATCGTGGTTATCCAGGCACCAGCAGTTCTAAAAAGGATATCAATGCTGGTCTTTGTCAGAGAGCCTGCCTCCTCCCACAGCAGCTCCCTGCCTCCCAGTTCATTCCCAGTGTGAGCCGCAAACAAGAGATGCTCACGGATGGCTCAGTAGCCAGCCGTGGGGCCATTCACGTGACCTCAATGGGACAGTTGGTTCTGAGTCTCAGACTGTACTCTGGGTGCCAAGCCCCGTGCTTTCTGGCGTTTCTGCAGTCACTGCGTCTGAGGTCAGCACCAGCCTTTCAAATTTCCATCCCATCTGTAGCCTGCCCTAAACTCCATCCCAGAGGTCAGTCTCAACTTCAACTTCGGTCACCTGCATGAAAACTGCCAGCCATTCACCCGGGACTCCCCTGGCCCTGACTTTGGCCAACATCATGTAAGTACCTAATGGTCATCAACTACTGAGCACCAGCTGTGTACCAGGGTCTTTGCTCCGGGATGTATTTTTCCTAATCTTTAACACCGCACCGCAAGACTGATGGGACTCTTCTCGTTGCGGAAGAAGAGCGCTTGGGGTTAAATGACTTTCCCAAGGTCACACAGTACGGCCACTCAGTAAAGACTTGCTGGTCTGATATGTTTGTACACGATGGTACCTGCCTCGGCACACCGGACCCCTCCTGCCTCCACTGACAGTGCCTTCCCGGACTGCAGCGGATGACTCTTGTGATCTCCCTAGTCTCTTGGGCACACAGGGACATGTGAGTCTATGAGCACTGTGGTCAGTTAGTGAAAAGAGGGGAAAGAGAGAAAGAAAAACGAGGGAAGGGGGGAAAGAAAGGCAGAGAGGAAAACAGGGTGTGGCACCCGGGGAGTTAACAGGTGTCGAGGAAGGGCACTGTGGTCACAAGGGATAGCGTGCTACAGTCCAGAAGCACAGCAGGGCCTGCAGTCTTCCGGGGAGCAAAGGAAAATGGCTCCTGGCTAGAGACAGAGATGCCCGGGGCATCAGCTAGGGAAATCATGATGGCAATATTTGATCTGTGTATAGAGTAAAACAAAAAACATCTATCTATAAAGGACATTTTGGGGACAACTGGAGCAGTTTGGGTATGGACATAAAAGGCAACAGTGTACAAATATTTGGGCAATATGACTTTCATTGAGATTATTTAAATAAATGTCTTGGACCTTCAAAGATACTTACAAAGCATTCTGGGGGTGATGTCATCATGTCTCAACAGGCTTTCAAAGGGTCATTAAGCAAAAGAAAAAGAAATATTCTGAATAAGTTCCCAACCCCACAATCCCAATTAGACATCTGTAACACAATCCCTATATCTAAGGCTCAGGAAGAGTCACAGAAGAGAAGACAAACAAGACTCTAAGAGCTAAGAGCCAGGAGAGCAGAAAACCGGCTGCCAGCTCACGTCCTCAAACATGTCCTCCCCAGACAAGACCTACAGTTGACATGGCCATGTGGATGGGGAAATTCCACAGGGTACCGCTCCTAGATGAAGAGCTACAGAGAGGTAATAGCTAATAAGAGAACCATCCTTCAGGGCTGAGATTCCACATAGGTTATCCAATCCCATGTGGTTAGCCCTGGGCAAGGTTCATCCAAGATATTATAAACATACCCAGTAGGCTGTATATCCACGTGCTTCTTTGTGTAACAATAATAAAGACCGAAGACAACATCATGAATTTAGAAGGGTGGACGTGGGAAGAATTAAGGTGGGAGGGGTCACGAATGATATAGATGTGGTTTTTACGTATGAGGCTCTCCAAAAATATTAATTAATAGGAAAGAAAACAGAACCCTATACACACACACACACACACACACACACACACACGGAAAGACACAGAGATGAGCTCGTGTGGTAAATATTAGCAACTAGAGATTTTAGCAGAAAGATAGGCGCCCTTGTTGCAGTGGACTTCTATTATGTGTGCCACGCTGTAGAGACTGGAGGACAAACTGAAGCAGCCAGTTCTCCCCTTCCACACGGGTACCCCACCCAGCCTCAAACCCAGTTTGTTGGGCTTGGCATCAAGCGTCTTCTCTTCCTGGCCCTGTTGTGCTGTTTATACGGCTTCCCTCGGGTCTGAACTTTCTCAGAATAAAAAATGTAGAGGGCTGGGTACATGGCTTAGTGATTAAGAGCACTTGCTGCTCTTTTAGAGGAGCCAGGTTTGGTGTCTAGTACCCACCCAGTGACTAGTCTGGGGACTGCCATGTGGGTGCTTGGGTCTGGGTCACTCACCGCTGTCAACAGAGGGGCCATCTCTCCAGCCTCTCCATCTCTACCTTTAACACAAGAGTGGGGTGCTGCATCTCAACCAAAGCTTTGTGTAAATTCTTACACACTCTGTCTTTTGACACTGTGAGCAAAGCCACATTGATAAAGAACCAGTAAGAAGAAGGAAAATGAAGTGCTTCCATAAGTTAGCGGGGAGCCTCTGGAATGAGGCGGATGGCCAAGGGTAAAGCCTAGTCTTCTAAACAGATTCCTCCTTGTGGCAGGGGAATGCGCCAAGGGCCTAGAGAACAGGCTTCAGCCCCCTCCTCCAAGTCAGGGCCTGGCTGACTGGGAGTGTAGTCCAGACAGAGCACATTCCACAGGGCTGGAGGGTGGGCAAGGGGCCAGCGGGCCGGGGCCGTTAAACACCGCTTGTCTGGAACCAACAGCATGAGCCTTGTTCTGAGAACAGCTTTCTCCTTCAGCCATACCTTCAGCTAAAGCAGCTCCCTGAACACCAGGCACACACACACACACACACCCCTAACCCCAGTTACTTTAGAACTGTGTGCCCCACTGTGAGAGTCCGGGAATACCTGCACTTCTAAAAGACCTGGAGCATGGCAGGCCTCCAACCTCAGCATCATCTGAGTCCCTGAATAAAGTTAGTGTGACACAAACTAGGGAGAAAATAATCAAATCTGCATAGAGTTTAGCTTATTGCTACCTTATTCTAGGAGTTTGAGTTATGTCAAAAATCGGGGGGGGGGGTAGCATAGAAAGAAGGTGCTGTGTGGGATTTAAGGGTCTGTGGGAGGGCAGTCAAGAAAAACTCACTTTGTGTGACAATGAGCCAGTGTGTGCAGGGCTCAGGTTCTCTATGCAGGTCCTGGGCTGCCTTCCCCCATGGCAGACTGCCTTGCCTGGACCCTGGGCTCCTCAGATCGTCTAGGAAAGCCACCTAGTGTTTCTACCTCAAGCTCTGGCAATTCTCACCTTCTGAACTTCTCGGTAAGAAACAAAGACAATAGATTTCAAAGGGCAAAATATGGAAAACAGCCAAACATTATGAGTGAGTATTAATTAAGAAGCTGTGAAGCACATATATACAAAGGATGGATGTGGCCACTAAAAAGGACGGGCCAGAGAGCTGAAATAGGAAGGTTTCTATCACTGAACGTAAGGATTGCAGCCCGACGGCACCAGACGATTACAGACACAGCCCATTTTCATAGAGAGTGGTGGCCGACGGTCTATTGGAAAAAGCAATGGCTGGGGAAAGGGGATAATGAAATGTTGAGGGGTGCAGGCCTTTGCTTTCTCCCTTCTATGGTGAGGTAATACTTTTTATAATAAACAACAATGACAGATTTTTGTTTTCTAGCTAAGAAATTGGGAAAAGCATGAATCAAGAATAAGGAGATGTCTTCTTTCGAACGCCATGCACATTTGAGGGAACTAAACACTAACATCCCTGTAACATTCATGGGTAAATACTTGTGCCTTCCTGCCATCAGGTGCCCAGATGAACGCCCTGGCAACAGAGTCCTCCTGCTTGATTTGGGGGAACATCCCCAGGCCCGGTGCAGACAGGAAGAAGGCCCATTCTCTCGCCCTCCCTTTCTCCTCCTCCCTCCCTCTGTCCTCCTCTCTTCTCTCCTCCCTTCAGAAACTTAAAACAGTGAAGCTGGTACGAAAGCCTAAAATGGCTTAAACTCCTTTGGCCAACGCTGCAAGACAGAACTGTTTTCCTCATAGGTTTGCCTCATGCAGAAGGCACAGGTCCACCAAAGAATCCATAAGCTCAAAGCGACTATGGCTTAAAAGCAGTCAACTGCGAGGGACTCCTTTAATCCTGCAGCAAGGCACCCTGCTTCCAGAACAACCCAGAGGTTCCTAGGCTTTACGAACAACACAATGGAAAGCCAAACAGCCCTGTGGAGCCAGGAGACCCAACCCAATCTTAAGTCAGAGTGTTTTGTACGCTCTCAGATGGGGCAAGCAGTGATGGGAGATGCCCCACATCAAGAGCATGCAGACCTGGCTACGCACATGAGACTTTCCTGACTCACTGAAAAGATCCGAAACGCAAGGGCCAAGGACCATGCAGGAAAAACGGGAGTGGCAATGGGGGGGCTTACAGTTCCATCTTAAATCTCTCTTCCATGCACTGTGGCACCAGTACTAACCAAGTGACCAATAACTAACTCCCTTTCTGGATGGACATTTCAACTCCCCACAAAGTTTACTGTGCAATGTTTCATCTGATTTCTAGCTATCTGGAAACATTTTATGAAATAGCACCGTGCATTCTGAGGAGCAATTCCTCGAGCCAGTGATAACAAATCACCAACTCTGATAGGGGAATTCATTTATTCAACAAATCTTTCTGAGAGCTGGGGCACAGGGGTGGGCAACAGGGATCCTGCTCTAACGGAACTCACATTAACACTAGACAAGGTCTGTGTGTGTGTGTGTGTGTGTGTGTGTGAGAGAGAGAGAGAGAGAGAGAGAGAGTGTGTGTGTGTGTGTGTGTCTCAAGGTGTTTGTTTATGCCTTGAGGTAGACCAGAAGGACAAGTACCTGTTAACCCATCAAAGGGAAATGGAAGAAGGGTTTAGAGGCCCCAGCACAAGAAAGAATATATTTATAGAGCTTTAAGAAAGGACAGTGGGAAGGGGGCTGGAGAGATGATGGCTCAGCAGTGAAGAGCACTCGCTGCTCTTACAGAGGACCCGGGCTGGCTTCCGAGCACCCACACAGCAGCTCACAACCACCTGTAACTCCAGTTCCAGCTACAGGCACTGCACACATGCAGAACATGTGCAGACAAACATTTCTGCATGTAAAATACAATTTAGAAAAACAAAACTCAAAAACGGGAGGAAAGGGGCTCACGTCTGAGGACAGGGATGACCGAGGGCAAACGGCAGGCAGTGCTCCAGGCCTCACTGGGTGGCGTGTTTGTATCCTAATAGCCATGTAAAGGCCATTTACAGAGCGAACGGGATGACAGTGGCGTAACCAGAGCTTGAAAGCGTTCTTATAAATCCCGGGAGCCACGAAGTGAGAGAAGACAGAGCATTCCAAGAGACCCGCTCACAGGCTACTCCCGTACCAAACTGGGCCCGCCCTGTCCTACCAAGGTGGCAAAGGAAACGGAAGTACACGGAATAGCTAGCATTCGGGAAGGAAGGCTGCAGACCTGTGTGGACAGCTGGATTTAAGTGTGGTGCTGATGTCAAGGACAGGTGCGCTAGATGCTGGTCTGTGCCAGTGGAGAGATGACGTCACTGTTCTTCCAGGTGGGAGATGGGGGGCTGGGGCATTGAAAGGAAGGAGAAGCATCCAGCATTTAGGCCTGGGGCATTTAGTTGAGGAGCCTTCGGACAGCCTGGTGCAGGGATACACTGGCAACCAGACAAACAGACCTCGAGAGAGACCATGCTAAAGAGGTAATGAGGCGTCCATCGTCTACAGACAGGTGACAACCAGAGCAACAAAGAGACAGTGAGAATAGATGAGTCACCATCGAGACACCCGGCCTTTCTAGAAGGCTGTATGAATTAAAGGAGGTGATGTTAATGGGTGAGTTTTATAAACAGTAAAGAATTTAAAAAGGGAAAAAAATCAGTTACTCCAACAGCTGAGAGGAAGTGGCAGGAAGCTTCCTCGGTACTTTCTAGAGAGAGATGTTGATAAGGCTGCAGGGCAAGGCTACCCAAAGCCATTCGCTGCACAAACTCAGCCAGAGTTTAACTTGTAACCGAGCTCAAAAAAGCTGAGGGAGGATCCCTCTGAGCTCTGAGGAGGCTCCAGAAAGGGGGCTGAATGTTCCTCAGCAGCCGCAGGGGAGTTCTTTTCCAGAACCCACAAGTGAGCCCCATACTTAGGCCTCAGCCAACAAGCTGAGTGCAGCTCTTGGGCCCCCACTGACAGGCTGTACCGTCACATCTGCGTACTCTGGCCTGTCTCCATTCTTTAAAGGGCCTTTGTCAACTTGTTCCCCCAGCCTCCCAGGCAGGACAGAAGGGTCTTTGCTTCTGCACTCGGTGGAAGCAGAAGTCAGGGAGCCAGGGAGCGGGAAGGAGAGGGCCAGGGTTGCACCGTGGGGGATGGGGGATGACAAGCTGACAAGATTGAAAGGCAGAGCACAGGGCTCTCCTTAGAGTGCTGTTCCTTCTGCAAACCCTCAACGCTCAACTGAAGAGAGCAGGAAGAAGGCCATCGAGTGTTACATAAGACAGACTTGGAGACACATCTGCTGGAATTAAAAGTGGCTTCATTCTGCAGAACAGTACCCTAGAGTCATCCTGCCCAGCTGTATAAACGGAGGGTAATTCACTGACAGAGACACGGAGGGGGAGGCTGGGCCAAATGGCCCCTCTGTGGTTCCCTCTCGCTCAGCGTTCTGACTCCCACATGCGAGAACCAGATGTTTCCCAGACATCAACTCTGTTGACCGAGTCAGCCTCTTCCAAAACAGCCATTCTCTCCATGAGAATATATGGATCCTGATACTCAGAGCTCTGGCTGAGCAAGCTTCTTGGCTTCAACGGGAATATATGATCAACAAGAGTCTCCTCTTACCCACCTGCTGTCTCAAAAGGGAAGTGACCCACACACACCCACAGCCACCAGGCATGTGCTCAGACCTGCTGCTCCAAATGCCCCTCCTCCATAAAGCCGGTGTAGTCTCCCCACCCCCTCAGCCCCCAAGCTTTGCAGCATGGGCCCCAGATTTCCCGGCCCAAATATGTCATCCCTGTGATCACATTTCATGCTTTAGCCCAGGGACTGTCCTCTGGAGAGGTGTGGGTGAGTTCTCCCCCCACCATTCTCATTGGCAAATGTAAATCACAGGGAAGTTGGGGGCCGGGAAAGTTATAATACTTCATGCCTACTGCCTAAGGCAGTGGTTCTCCAACCTGTGGAATGCGACCCCTTTGGGGGTCAAGCTCACCACAGGGGGGGGAGGTGTCTCATATCAGATATCATTTACATTATCGGTCCTAACAGTAGCAAAGCTGCAGTTACAAAGACGCACCAAAAATGATGCTATGGTCGGAGGTCACCACAACGTGAGAACTATATTAAAGGGTCTCAGCACTAGGAGGGTTGAGAGCCACTGGCCTAAGGGCTAGCAATAACCTCACATTGTTCTCACCGTCCCTGATCTATAAAATCCACAAGCAGCCTGCGGTCCCCCAGGTTTCCCAAACAAAGCAACAAAGGATGAGCAGCTAGGAGTCACAGGGGAACATATTTCTTTTGACTCCAGGCATTCGGGTCCACAGACACCCCCGAGTGTCTACCCATGGACATGGCCGCCACCTTGCCACCTCACTCTTCCTTGGCAATGTCTGCCTCCCCCTCGCCCTGCCTCTCACCCACAGAGGAAGGTTGCAGGGGGTGGGGTTAGAGCTGCTCAAAATGTAGATAAGGACAGGGGAGCCTAACCCAAAATGCTTCAAAGTGACAGCCACCCAGCCCCTCAAAGAGACCCTGCCGCACAGAGGAAAGGAGGCTCCAATGCACAGTGGCTGCAGGCACTGGCAGGGACAGTAAATGTTCACAGGGGCTCAGGCACACTAGTGGGGCTCAGAAAGGATGAGAAACTATGACTTGGGGGGGGGAACGTCATACAATCCACTGGGCATCTGATCTGACTGAATCCTTAGCAGCAATTTCAGGGTGGCCTGGGCAATTTCATGTTGAAGGTGATAAATGATGGATCATGTTTGACAGAAATGTGGAGAGAGATAAAGGAGAAAGAATTGATAGCTGATAGGTAGGTAGATGATTGATAGATGACAGGAGAAAGAAAAAGTAAGAAGGAAGGTAGATAGGACAGATGGATGGATGGACAGGATAGGTAGACAGAGTGCTAGGTACACACACAGATAAAATTAAAGAATGGACGGATACACAGACAGACAGGCAATCATATATAACAACAAACACGTTTTGGTTTGTTTACAGAGACATGGAGAAGCAGTTTCCAGGAATGCCTTCTAATTTGGACTTAGCACCACCTGACAATTGCAGAGGTTCACTTCTTGCCATCCTCAGAAGTGATCTCAACAGCAGCCTTCCATACCAACTCAGTGACATGGAAACCACTATTATCACTGTCCATTATCAATGAGGCAAATGATGCCAAAATAAATAAAATTACCCGAGACCACGAAACTCGGCAAACCCAAAATTGGAAATGTCCTGACTTCGGACCACCTTTGTCTAATTTCAAACCACTTCACAGAAAATCTAACACAGGGTAGGACAGAATGATCACGCTTCAAAGACTGTAACAGACCAACATGGCCTTGTGCAAAGTAAGTAAGATGTCCTGGTGCCATTTCCGGACCCAGTTTAGGAGCCTTTCAGTCAGTTGCATGAGTGGCCCCTTTACGAACCACGGAGAGGCTGCCGTCTGGGGCTGGCTAGAGCTCTGCCCAGTCCGGTTTATACCGGGGCAAACATGTGCTCCACTTCTGTGCACTTTCCGACGCCTCAGACTCGCCCCCTAGATAGCCTCTAAGACATCACTGCATTGCATTTTCTCACATCTGCTGGCAGACCATCGACGGGGACAAGTTTTAGGAAGCAAAACTCTTTTACACACCAAACCTATGCTTTATTTCGTATTTCCGGCCCACGTGGCATCTCAGGGTTCGAATGTGGGATAGGGTAGGGACCCATGGGAGCTGAGGGCAGCTGCTTCCTGTGAATGGATCCCAAGCACTCACCCCTTCTGAGCTCCTGGAGCACCTTTCCTACCTCTGCTAAGTTCATGAGGGTTGTCTGTGGGAGCGGGGTGGGGGGGAGGGGGACCAGGGCCCTGCACCTGTCACCCGCATGTGCCTATAACAGCTCTCAGACGCTTGAGTTTCCTGCTTCCTCATCGCCAGGCCAGGGCCTGGCAGACTCTCCAGGCAGGCCAAGTCACACAGCCAGGTGAGGCCAGCAGCTCAAACTGTCAAAACGCACAGGCTGTACACAGTCTGTCCCTTGCCTTGGCACATACTGGGGCATTTGAATGGACAGATGTATGAAGAGCTGCTCGAGAAGGGGGGTGGGGTGGGAAGATCCCAAGGCAGGTGACAAGCTGACCCTGAAGGTGGTGTTTGGGGGGGGGCAAGGGGCGGGTGCTAAGAGCAGTGTGCTGAACTCTCTCTAGCTTCATGTGGCCTCGGGAAATGAAGAATGCCAAAGGTCCAGGAAGCCATGTGTCAGGTGGTCAGACTTTCAGAAGGCTCAGCCAGTAGTTCTCAGAGTTAACAAGCACAGACTCACAGGTGGTGTAGCCTGGCCTCTCAGCAAAGAAACTTCTCCTTGCACCAGAAGGAGACCATTACAGAAGGGGGGGGGGGCAAAAACAAACACATCCAATCAATCAAAATGTAGAGAACAAGCGGTCACTGGCCAGATAGCGGTGGCTCACACCTTTAGGGAAGAAGAGGTAGGCAGATCTCTGTGAGTTCGAGGCCAGCCTGGTCTATAGAGTAAGCTCCAGGACAGGCTCCAAAGCTACAGAGAAACCCTGTCTCAAGAAAGGAAGGAAGGAAGGAAGGAAGGAAGGAAGGAAGGAAGGAAGGAAGGAAGGAAGGAAGGAGGGAGGAAGGAAGGAGGAAAGGAAGGAAGGAAGGAGGAAGGAAGGAAGGAAGGAGGAAAGAAGGAAGGAAGAAGGAAGAAAGGAAGGAAGGAGGAAGGAAGGAGGAAGGGAGGAAGGAGGAAGAAAGGAAGGAAAGGAAAGAGGAAGGAAGGGGGAAGGAAGGAAGGGAAGAGGAGGAAGGAAGGAAGGAAGGAAGAGGAAGGAAGGAAGGGAGGAAGGAAGGAAGGAGGAAGAAGTGGAAGGAAGGAAGAGAAGGAAGGAAGGGAGAACGGGAGGGAGGGAAGGGGAGGGAGACAAATGACTACGTGGCACCCAGCCCCAACTGATCATCTACAACACAAGCCCCTGCACCTGAGACTTAGAGAACTTGGCAGGAGAGGGCTGGAGAGATTGTTAAAGCCAGGAGAACAAGGTGTCAGCTGTGGGACTCCATCAATTAAAGAAAAAGAGGCCATGAAGTTGAGAGAGAACAGGACAGGGTAAGGGAGGAAAAGGGAAAGAGGGGAAATAATATAATTATACTTTAATCTCCAAAAACTAATATTTCAAAGTATCAAAACACAGCGGCCAGAATCCAGGGAAACTTTGCTAAAGAGTTAATATACCAAAGTACACAGTAACTATTTATGGTATTTGTGTATATTTATCTATGACAGTTCAATGTGTGTGTGTGTGGGGTTGTTTTTTTTTTTTTTTTTTTTTTTTCTGTTCCAAAGTGCTTATGTAGATATTACTTCAGTAACGATTCGTGTGCGGTGGGGAAAAGTTAACATGCACAGGGGTGATATGAAGTTGTTCTGCTCCTCAGAGGGTCTAGGATCCTGTGTGAAGGAAGAACTCCCAGAACCCACTGAACCCAAACCTAAGGCTAGGATACTATTTCCTAAGCTCCTGGGTCACTATGACCTACATCCAAGAGGGAGCAACATAAGGTAGTCACAGCAGAACTTTCTACAGCTCCAAAAGGGTTGGGGTCAGCCGAGGAGGTGACCACAGGCCTAATTAAGAAGGTGCCACACAGCATCATCCCCCACTAGGCCTGGGTAAGTGCAGCTGGGAAAAGGGGGAGGGAGAGGGGGGTTGGATGACTGGTGCCCAGGGCTTGCTCCAAGCTTACAGATGGCTCTAAAAAGCAGCAGCGTCTCATGTCTCCACCCGACAAGCCCAGCTCCAAAAGCACACGGCAGAGATCTTTTAACTTGGGCTGAGAACCCGGTGGGACTATAGCCCAAATGAGCACAGTGAGGGGCAGGAAAGGCAAAAGGGGAAGGAATGGTGTACCCAGCCAGCAATCAGATCCCTCCACCCACCTCTAGGGAGGCTAGCTCCTTCCTTTGTGTCCCCCGTTTACGCACTAACCCCCAGGCTTGTCCATTAGGCTCTCCCTCCCACCCCACCTCGGTCCTGCATGATGTGACCCCTCCTCTGACCTTACCCATCCCACACAGCCAGGGCAAAAATCCTGCAGTTTCCACGCAACAGGTAAAAATATATGGCTTGTGGGTGATGCCCCTCCAAAACGCTACGGACCACCAAGTCCTTGCAACGAAAGAGGACTCCCTGAGTTCAGGGCTTCTAGAAACAGACGCAAAGAGAGAGTCCAGAGGAGAAGGAGAAGAAGGCAGGTCCAAGAGCAAGGAAGAGGAGAGGAAACAAAGCAAAAGAGAGGAAGGTCACATGGGGAAGGCAGGTGGGGCGGGGAAGGCAGCAAAGGCCCTCCTGCACGCTTCAAGGACCCTGGGGTGCACTGGGGACAGCGGTGACTCAGCCCTCGGTCAGGCCCGGAGCCTCGGAATCTACACTCTTCATGTACATTCTTGCTTGCCAGGTTTTGAAAGGTTTTTAAGTGACTCGAAGGAAATGTAACAATTCGAGGTCAAATAAACTCAAAAACGGGTGTAGAAAAGAATCAGCCACGCCAATAGCAAGAACAGGAGAGAGAGAGAGAAAAAAACCAACCGCCAGCCTGGGAAATACCTGCACTGCAACCAAGTCAGAAAAATCCACTGATGCTCCAGATGCGAGAGCCTGGGACAGCGGCTGGCCAGGGGGAGCGTGCTGGCCTGGGGCGTGCAGGACTGGAGCGTGCGGGACTGAGTACAGCCACAGCTGAACTCAGGAAATGTGAGTGAGCGCTCGGTCACCGCCCACCACTGATGGTCAGAGAGGTCACTTTCGGTCTGGGTCCCCTTGGAGTAAGAGCCTTGAGACTATGGTAAGAGGCTTTAATCGGTGACATGATGAATGTGGTTGCTGTTTCACTTTTTTATTCTTTGAAACATTCACTCCAAAGAAGCGAAGTCTAAGCATTGGGTTCTGAGCACGGATGTTCAGTGCAGCTGGCTGGTGTAATTCTCTCTGGTCCTTGGGCCACAGGCTCTCCTCTGGCTCTCCCCTGACAACAGCCAGGGTCTAATGGGCGCCTCGCAGCAGTGGGAAGCAGAGCTTCTGGAAGATGCTCTAAGGGACACAGCAGTCACAGCAGGGCCTGGCACGTGCATTCACACAGGACAATGATGGTACGTTCACTCTACAGTCATGGACATTTAGCGCTGCTGGACTCATGCCCACGTTTTTTCAGAATTTCAAAGATGCCAATACACAGTACTCATCCAGTATCCTAGAGAAAGGGTCCCAGTCCAGTGTGAGGCTCAGACCAGTTTGAGAGCACTGGGCTGTGGTCCCCTGGGTAACTGTAACACCCTGAGCACTGGTGGAGCAGGCTGCTCTTACCAGGGAAACACCAGGTTTCCAGCTTGTTACGGCACTGTTTCCAACCAACAAAGCTGCTCTCTCTTTCAAAAGGGTACACACACAGAGTGTCACAAGCCTTATTCCAAGCTGTCCCCCCACCCCCACTCACACACACACATAAACAGCCAACGACTGGGCCTGCCTATTCCGACTCCAAGGCCTTTCTTCCTTCTCCCATTCACCTCTTCAGGGTCTCTCCCTGCCAACTAGGACTGTAGGTCCTCTTCACTTGTAGTCCACAAGGGCAGGCCTGAGTCTTACAGGGACTTTTGTGGTCATTCCAGAAGGCTGGATTCCAGGCCCTGCACTCAGAGGCGGCCCCCTAATTATTGTTGGCCAGCTGCTTTTCCTGAGAAAGCATAATCAGGCCCTTTGATTCCTACATATACGCTGCCTGTTCCCTGCTACCCACCTCTCCAGTGGGAGAGAACCTCACAGTCCACACATGTTCTAGCCAGTTAACAGACCAGGACATAAGCGCCCACCCAGAGGTGTCAAAAATACCTCCCTCCTCCAGAAGCAAGAGAAGAAAGTGAAGCAGCTCCCTTTTCCCTGGGCTGAAGAGGCTATGAGCATCTCAGAGCTCATCTCCAGACCAATGACGACACAGAGCATGGTAGAATGCCACTCAAATACAACAGACGTTGGCCATGAAATACTCACCTTTCCCTTCCAGCTATCACGCACGCACACACACACACACATGCACACACGCACACGCATACACGCACACAGAGAGAGACAGAAACAGAGACACACACAGACACACACACAGAAGGAGAGAGACAGACACAGACACACACACAGATTCACACAGACACACACACAAGCACACACACACCAGTTTTTGCTCTGGGCAGGAAGGCCTCCTGTAATAAAGGCCTCCCTGGTCACTCAGATAGAGGTGGCCAAGGAAAGGTAAATGGGATTCTGTTGAAGGTCTTGGAGGAATCCTTGGCTTTTCAATTCAGGCCTTCCTGCTTCCCCTTCCTTCCACCAGTGAGGCTAAGGGTGGGCTGAAAGTGATGCAGTATACACATCTCTGTTCTAAAGATGGAAGATACATGTACAGGAAACTTCCAGGCCCCACGAACATTGGACACTGGTGTAAGTAGGTTCTTACCTGTTTAAAACCCTGGGTTTTGAAGACATTCACCAATGTGCTTGTGATTCTACTTGTTATATTATGACTGATGTTGCTTTTTGTTTTGTTTTGTTTTTCAAAAAGCAAATCGGCTGAAGTGAGTCTCTCAAGTGAGCAATAAGGAGAAAAGCCTCTCAACCAGGATATTTCCCTTGCAGTTGGCAAAGACCAAAGGGCAAGCTTTCCCACGAAAAGTGTCCACATTTCACGAAAGACCAAAGACATCAGAAAGCCTCCAAAAACTGTTAAAACATTTTCTGTAATGGGGTTGCACAAAGAAGAGCTGTTGAGTATCTGGTTAAAAGACGTCAACCTGCATAGCACAGAGCTCAGCTCATTCATAGTCAACTCCACAATGAGCAGTGATGCGTCAGTGAAAAAAAAATGTAACTTCCAGGATGGAAATTTAGGAACAGCTTCTAGAAGCTTCTCCCAAAGCTCTGTCGAACTGACCAAAGTCATATACATGACACTATGGAAAGGGTCCGTCCACATGGCAGAGTATCTGAATTTCCATTGGATGATGAGGACTGACTGGGCTCTCTGAGGAAGGGAATAGCGCAGCTCTTACGGACATGTATTTATTATTTTTGACAGGATGTGATCCTGGCTGACCTCAAAGTGTAGTGACCCTCTTACCCTGCCTCCCAAGTGTCGAGACTAGAAGCGTGAACTACCACTCCAGGCTATTTTTATAAACTTCTTCAGAAAGTCCAAGACTGAAGGCAGTTTCCTTGCCCCCACTCATGTTCCTCGATGACAGGGCAGAGCCACTCTGCTGGGAAGCTAGGGGTGGACAGTGGCGTCACAAAATGGGGAGGCCATGAGCTTTGGGAAGCCATGGGTTGTAGCCCTACCTGGGCCACTCAACAACAATGTACGGGGTCCCCTCCCCCAGTGTCTTCACGCCAACAGATTCCTTACCGGACCACAAGTGACAAGGGAAGCCGCTTATGTTAGAAAAACACAAGGTTGGTCATCTCCGTGTCCAGCAGTGGGCAGGTATGTGGGACGGGCTGCTCCCTTCTTGTCCTCTCTTGTAACTGCAACAATATAAGCACCTGGCTCAACCCTCCCCCCACCAAAACCCACCGAGAATTTCAGTTCCTTGGGAGCAGGTGCCTGAGAAATGGAAGTGTGAATTCAAGCCATGCAAATCACCAAAGGGCCTGGGCCCTGAGAGGGATTCAGGAGGGAGTCAAAGAAACTCCCTAGCATCTATATTCCCTCAAAGTCTATCACAACTGAGTCGCAATGCACAGACCCTGTTCTGTTTATTGATCTGTTCACCATAAATTCATAATCGAACAAGTTTCCTGCCTACATATAGGAAACTAGAGGAAAGGAGCTTGGTCCCTTCTGAGAAGCAAGAAGCTTGGTACCGGGCACAACAGTAGACATTTACTCCATGTCACCCTTTCTCTGCCACAGCCTAGTGGTAGACATTCAAGGGTTAGACAGCCAGAACCACACTCCCACATGGAACGCCCCAGCTCCATGCTTGGGCTTGGGAATGGGAAACCAGCAGTGCAAGTTGGAGCCCACACCACTTGAGGTGGATCCCTCCTGCTGTGACGAGATTTCATCCAAGACCCCAGGGAGTCTTAAGGACACCATGATTTTCTGTGTGTGTCATGACAGCAGAGCTTAAACGCTCTCTACGGTCTGTCCATGACAGTCAGGGCTATGAAGATATGTGGAAGCCACAATGTCCCATCCACTTCTCCCCCGGGGCTGAGCCATCTGCACGTGAAACAGAGCAAACGGAACCAGGAAGAAACGGAACAAGAAATCCCAAACCTCAGGTTTCTCGGTCCACCTGGCCTTCTGGCTGGTGCAGTTTCTTCCCGTAAATTGAAGGCAACACCAAAGAACCTCGTGTTCCTCACCAAAATGGTTTGCTGCTGGCAGCAATGCACCTGCCTCTCTTTGTCACCATGCAAGAACAAAGCACGCACCTCAAGACTATCAAGGTCACTGGGTATGTTTATATAGTCCTCGATGCCCTGAACCCATGTGGGCTTGGCCCTGACCTCACGCTATAGACCCGATTTCCAGGGGCTCCCAAATGTAGGTCACAGCCTGCAGCAAGAATCCTGGAAAGAAAACTTGCAAACCCAGAACAGAACTAGAAAAACAACTTTAGCGGCACCTCCCAGGTGAACGCATGGCCAGGTAGGCAGCTAAAAGTCGGAGTGGCAAAGACTGGCGTGGGAAGCCTTTGGTTTTATGTAAATAACCCGCACTAGGATTTCATATAAATTCTTTGGTAGATTCCTGCCCCTTCTGCAAAGGATGGTGTATAGTGACTAAGTTATCCGGAATGAAACAGGGGGGGAAACACTCTTCACTTGTCAACGACTCTCTCCTGAAATCCACAGGTCTGCGCCTGGGTGTTTGAGCAAACCCTGTCAACATAAAGGGACAGCAGCATGTGTATGCCAACAGGCCTAAGGCTCTCCCTCTAAGGCCAATCCAGATTCCTGCCGGTTGTGTGGGTAAACCATTATGAGTGATCTTAAGATACAAAGTTAAAGCACTGCCACAGGCAACCCAGCTGATGAAGCCAAGGTCTACATTGTGACAGCTGGAGGTTCTATGGCGGTGGGGTTCCAGAAACTTCCTGCATCTGTGCTCAGTTTTGCTATGTACCTGAAAGTGCTTTTAAAAAATAGGGACTAGAGAGATGGCTCAGAGGTTAAGAACAATTAGTACTCTGGAAGAGGATTGGGGTTGGGTTCCCAGCACTCACATGGTAGCTCACAACTGTCTGTAACTCTAGTTACAGAGGGTCCAACTCCCTTTTCTGATTTCCTTGGGCACCAGGCACAAATGTGGTATATACTCATACACACAAAGTGCCCCTACACAAATTAAAACAAAAGAATCTGTAAGGTCAAAATTTTTTTTTTTTTTTTTTTTTTGAAAATGTTTCTTTATAGATGTTTCAAATTGACAAGACATTTTTTATGGAAAGAATGGCTAGGGACATGGCTGTGTTGGTAGAGTATGCACTTAGCATGCACAGCCCCGAGGCTCAACACCCAGCAACACGTTAAACAGGCGTGGAAGGCACACATCCCTGTTATCTGGGATCAGAAAGTCAAGGTCACCCTTGGCTACAGGAGAGTGTGAGGCCATGGCTGGAAACACAGTCTAGTGGTTAAGAGCACTTGCTATTCTCTGTCCGACCAGAGTTCGATTCCCGGCACCCCTGTCAGGAGGCGCACAGTTAGGTGCCCATGACTCCAGTGCCTCCCTGGAACACACATGTACTTGTACATACTCACACGGAGACACACACACACCATTTGTTTCCATCTTTAAAACAAACAAGCAAAAAAAAAAAAAAAAAGTGTTTTCAAGGCGGGTCTGGACTATGTGAGACCCAGTCACAAAAATAAAACAAAATTCAAGGCCCAAAGGCTTCAAGATAGTTCTTTGTGTTCTAGTTAGACCTCAGAAACTCTGTGTGTGTGTGTATGTGTGTGTGTGTGTGTCTGTCTGTCTCTGTCTCTGTGTGTCTCTCTCTGTCTCTCTGACTCTGTGTGTGTCTCTCTCTGTCTCTCTGTCTCTGTGTATGTCTCTCTCTGTCTCTCTGACTCTGATGTGTGTCTCTCTCTGTCTCTGTTTCTGTGTGTCTGCCTCTCTGTGTGTGTCTCTCTGTCTCTCTGTCTCTGTCTGTCTCTCTCTCTCTCTCTCTCTCTCTCTCTCTCACACACACACACACACACACACACACACACACACACACACACACCTGTGTGGATCCCAGCTGGAGAAAACCCTTCTAGAAGCTTGGGGCTGTTCAGATGTTCAGAAACACAACTTTTCTCTGGGGCCACATCTCTCTTCAGCCCCTACGTGCCTGACCTCGGGCCAGGATTAAGAACTCCTCGTGTCCCTGGGAGGCCTGAAGACATGAAAAGAATGTCCCTGGACTCAGTAAAGCAGAGAGTGAGGGCAGAATGGGGTAGGGGTCTACAAGGGAACAGTGTGTGTGTGTGTGTGTGTGTGTGTGTGTGTGTGTGTGTGTGTGTGTGTCTGTCTCTGTCCCTCTCTCCTCTTCCCCAACTGAAGTCTCAAACTGGAACCCTTCTCCAGAAGGCTAGATCCAGTGTTCCAATTGCTTTTCAGACATCACTCCTGAATGACATGTCACCAAGTCTGAAAATGAGCTCGTTATCTTCCCACCAAACACATCTGCTCTTCAAACATTTCCATTCTAGGTCAATGGCAGCTCCGGCAGCCAACTAAGGGGACAGGAAGTCTCCCATACCCGACTCTTCCTTCCCGGAGTCACCAGGAACCCAGATCCGCCTCCTAGCCCTCTTACATTGTTCTTCCCTGTGGCTTCGGGCCTCATGACCTCCTGCTCATGAATGAACTTGCCAGCCACCACCAACTCCATCCTCCAACCTTTATCTTTTAACCACTCTCTAAGTTTCCTTCCTCAAATACATTTCCGCTTCTGCCCCTGTCTTATTAACAGCCTCCCATCTCCCCATCTACAGAAAGAACGTTCAAACCTTTCATGATCTTGGGCTAGCTCCCAACACTCCCCCACAGAGCCCCCTTGCTCAAACTACGGTTTAAAAGTACGTGGGGTGTCTGCAGGGAAGTGATAGTGCCTGTTCTGTAATCATTGCTCTTGGGGAGCAGAGACAGAAAGAACTTGAGTTTGAAGCATCTTTCTGAAACAAACTACTTAGGGTTCCTGGAAGCAGCCCTGGCTTTGTGTATCTTTCTACACTGTGCACTCCGGTCCACACTTGAGCACCCACTGTGGATGCCACATCAGCCTCTGTAAAGAGAGCCTCGGCTCTTCATCCCTTTCATCTGTCACTCTATTCCCCATGCTGGAAAAAGAGCCTGAGCACAGCTCTACTGCAAAACACATTCCAGGTATGTAACTCGGTGACCTCCTTGCCTTTCCCCCTTCCCACTCGACTGGGAGAGCCACACGGTCAAGAACACATGTTAGCTTACCTACGCGTGCAGGCTTTCTTAACCAGTTCAGAAAGCAAGAAACGGAGAGGCAGAGATGAGGCAGAGAGACAGAGACTCACAGACTGAGACACAGAGAGAGACAGAGACAAAGATACACAGAGAAAGAAAAGAAACAGAGAGAGACAGAGACTCACAGACAGAGACACACAGATAGACAGAGACAAAGATACACACAGAGACAGAGATGAGAGAGACAGAGACTCTCAGACAGAGACACACAGAGAGACAGAGACAAAGATACACACAGAGACAAAGATGAGAGAGACAGAGACTCTCAGACAGAGACACACAGAGTGACAGAGACAAAGATACACAGAGACAGAGATGAGACAGAGACTCACAGGCAGAGACACACAGAGACAAAACTACATACAGAGACAGAGAGACAGAGACAGCTGACAGTGTTATTTCCCCAGGAAGTGGGGGCGGGAAGCAAGGACTGCCTGGATGATGGCGCCCAGGAAAGGCTCCGACCGGCGGCCTCAGATTGTCTGCTAACAGGATGGCCCAGTGAGGGGGCACTGTCACCACAAATCCCATTTCCTCCACTTGTCAAAAACACCGGTTTGAATCCTGCTCGCTCGCTCACTCTCAGCCAAAAGGAATTTCCCTTTACACAAAAACTATTCAGACTTTTCCAAGACATGAAATGCTACAGGCCAGGGTTTTCCACCCAGACAACTTGGAAACTGTGGATCGCTTTCTCCCCAGACACTTTACATTTGCCAAGGACTCTGAAAGGCCTTTTCTCTTTAATATGAAAAAAAAAAAAAAAAATGTCTCCTCCCTCCCTGTTTTTTTCCACTTTTTATTTTGTCTAGATTTCACTGAAGCCAACCTTTAAACCAGAAAGCAGATTTCCACATTATACAATACAAATTAGCCAGGAGGGGTGGCATGTGTAAGTAATGCCAGGACTCGGCAAATAAGACCAGCCTAGGCTGCAGACTGGCTATAATAAACAAACAAACAAACACACACACACACAACTATACCCATCAATTAGGTTGTCCAAATGAAGTAGTCAACCGATTGAATATTATAATTGTTATTTTAATAGGCCTTAATTTAACTAAACTTTGCTAGAGTTTTTGTTTAATGTACTATTAAGTTAGTATACAAAATAATGGGTTTCATTACGGCATTATATAGCCTGGTTTTGTTTTCAAATAGGAGACTTTTTAGCCTGGTGTAATTAGTGGCTCACACCTGAAATTCTAGTATTCTGGAGAACTAAAGCAGGAAGATTTCTAGTGTTGGCTACACAGTGAGTTTGGGGCCAACCGAACACAAAAAAACAACAACTACTTTCAATGGTAGGTACTCAAGCCATAAAGGGATTTCAATTCATTTAATACAAACTCAGACTTTCGATTGGGTAGACTGCACAGGGTATGAATCAAACTGCTTATGATGAGTTCTTACATCAAAATGCTTTAGAACCCAATGAGAGCTGCCTACCACAGATGCCGCCAACAAGGAGTGGCCATACAGACTTGGGCAGTTCAGAGGAGCCCATCCGAACCTTCAACAACAACAACCCAAGCTCTTCTATAATGCTAGTTACATTTAGATCAGTTACATCAGAGGAAAGCAACCCAAAGCAGCCAGGTTAACATGAACTGATTGTAACCCGCCCTAAGAACAAAAGACCCACAGGACTGTGAGGGGGCATGATCCAAGGTCTGATTTTTGCATTGACCTTCCAAACAGTGAAACAACTCTACATATCACCACCACACCGAGTCCACAAAGAATTTCCCTAGCCAACATGTCCAAAGAAGTCCAGACAAAACAAGGCTGCAGGCTGGTGTGGTGGGTGACATTGAATCCCCAAAGCAGCTGCCTCAGGAATGACCCATGAGAACACTGCATGGGTTGACACACGGGTCTGCTAGGTCACCAAACACCCACCCCTGAGATAAGAAGACGCCTGATAACAGGAGACAAAGCAGTCTGGGCTCTTCTTAGTCAGAGGAACATACTGTAAAGATTCAAGGGTTACTCAGCCCAAGATGGTTTGCAGCTAAGGTGGACCCAGGAGGATCTGGGGTCATAATCCAAAGATCTCCAGCTCTCTCTCAACAAACAACAGAGTTGAAGAATCAGTTACACGAGAGGAGGGGGGGGTGTAAAAAAAAGAGAAGACAGACAAGGACCCAACACTCATGTGTAAGGCAGAGTCAAGAAGCCCGCGACAGAGGAAAAGCTAAACCCTCACCCATCCCCTTAGTGTTGTGGAAACTCAAGCAAAGACCAGTGCTAAGGAAGCTGATGCCAAAAGATAGGAAGTTCGAGACCAGCCCAGGCTACAATGCAAGATTCCATCTCAAAGAGAAGAGAAAAAGAGCTCCAAGGTAAGCCTATGGTCAACATTGCCAAATATCTCCACAAGGCCCCGGAGGAAGCACAGAGGATAGACACTGGACTTGGTTAGAAGGAGGTTGCAGAAGCCTACAATCAATGACAGGAACCAGAGCACAGCCATGAGACTGAGAGAAACTGAGGCTGTAACTGATAACTACTTGTGTGTGTGTGGGGGTGGGGGGGACCCTGACCATAATAAACAAGACAGACAGAAACATGAGCAGAAGGACCAGCTGGGAAGCATGTGTTGAAGGCAGAAACCTGTGTTTATAGCTGAATATAGAAGCTGGCAAGAGAAGAATTCAGATACACAAGAGAGAATAATTATAAGCATCCCCTCTGTTTCCCAAATGACATCAGACTCCCTTGGTTGGGACAGCTCATCCTCAAACTGAAGACGTTTGACATAGAGGACAGGGTAAAAAATAAATGTGTCTATTATAGGCAAAGAAACAAATCCAACTAACATGCCCAAGGACACCAGACAACCCATGGCCTGGATCAAACACCCACCCATTCTACAACACAGGCCCACTTTCATCCCCAGTGAAAACCAGGGCTTGTGGATAATTGCTCCACCCTCATGGTCTTCTCCAGACAAGAAGGCAGAAGATACCAATACCAGTGTCCCGGCTATTTTAATGTCAACTTGACACAAGCTAGAGTTACCTAAAAGGAGGGAATCTCAACTGAGAAAATGTCTCCACCAGATCTAGCTATACCTCGCTTTCTTAATTAGCAATCAATAGGGGAGGGTCCAGCTCATTGTGGGTGGTGCCATTCCTAGGCTGGGTTCTATAAGTAAACAGGCTGAGCAAGCCAGTAAACAGCACCCCTCCATGGCCTCTGCAACAGCTCCCTCCTCCAAGTTCCTGCCCTGTTTGAATTCCTTCCCTGACTTCAGTTAGTGATAAACAGCGAGGTGGAAGTGTAAGCCAAATAAACCCTTTCCTCCCCAAGTTGCTTGGATGGGATATCTCATTAAAGTAACAGAGACACTGAGACACCAAACCAGCTACACCAAGTCCTTATCAAACTAAATATGCGTATCTTAAAAGCCTTCATGACAATACAGATTTAAAACACACACAAACACACTCGTACACATTGATACAGCATTATATGCTAACAAAAAAAGACCCAGAATTATCCATTTTTCAAGAACACTGTGTCAAGGGACTATCATGATCACTTAGTAGTTCATACTTGACCTCAGCCAAGAGAAGGGCATGGAAAATCCAAAGGTGCATCTGGCCTCAAGAAGCCTGCCTTCCAGGGGGGCAAACTGCTTTACTATGCCAAGTCTCGGATTCCTCTAGAAAAGTCACTCTGTACCCCCCCATGGCTAAAGCACACAGTTCATTCCAGGGAAAAGTCAAGGTCACCTGGATTTGGAGGAACTAGGAAACATCCAGTGAGCAGGGTGGGAAATAGCTCAGAGTAAACACAAAGATGGTAAGATGACAGGTCTCATCAGCTGATGGCTGATGTCCTGCAGCTCAACAACAGCAAATGCCAGCAAAGCCTTGGGACCATACCCCATGAATGTCAGCAGCGAGGGCAGGCTATGGCAGGAAGCTCAAGCAGCAGACACAATGCTTCATCAATGTTTGAACAACCAATATGCAAACAGGAAAATAGCTTAGAAAAAGGCCTTCAGTTTTCTTCCTGCTGTGGACTTGTAATGGTACAAGTCTTTTTGCCTTGCATGGTGAAAAAAATCCCTAACCCCACTAGCTACCTCTAGCCCTGGCATTTGGATCTGAGGCTGAGAGTATGGGTAATGTAGTTAATTCTGCATGTCTCAGTCAATGAGCCAGGACATACTCTCCCTGACTCCACCTCCATGAACAGGCATTGTATGTATTTCATGGGTTTTTCCTGACACTCCGGAGTTCCTTTCTTAGACACTGGTAGCACATCTAAACAATCCTTAGACTTTGCAAGTGCCATAGAACCTTCCTTTGTTTTCATGGCTAATAATTGCTGACTTAAAACATTTTTTCTAGCTGCTATCCCACCTTTGAGAGACAGCTGTCACACCTTTGTTTGCTAAGCAAGCACAACTTTTGACAGACTACTATACTAACAATCACACCTAAGGCTCTAGTATCTCTTTCAGCCACAAATAATTAATCTAGGCCTGTCCCTTCAACCCTACATCCTTTTCTAGCTTTTGGTTTAGATATGGCATATGACCTCATCCTTCCCAATAAATCAAGTCAGCTGGGAGCTATTGAAATTTTCTTGAGGGCTGGAGAGATGACCTGGCAGTTAAGAGCACTTGCTGCTGCTCTTGCAGAGGGCCAGGGTTCGGTTCCCAAAACCCGCATTGGGTAGTTCACAAACACCTGTAACTCCAGCTTCCAAAGGATTTGACCCTCTCAGCCAGAGGACGCAGATTCCCCATCAGGACTTTGCCAGTGGAAAAAACTGGAGGTAACATCTAAGTGAGAACACCGGCCAAAGGAGGCTTCACCGCCACATAACCATCCCAGTCTCTGGGCCTGCTGGCAAGAAGGTCAAACCCCTCAGTCTCTGAGATGGGCCCATTCCTCAGCAGACAGCGTCAGAGATGAGAAAGCCAGATGCTTCCCAGGGAGCACCATCAGGTTCCTTAACTCCCACCAGCTGAGACCAAACTGAGCAGATGGAAAATCTGAGTAGTGGAGCCCCCAATGCATTTTACATCTGTACCGTACATTCAAGACAAGCAGGACCTCAGGCCAACTCTGTAAAGACTACTTCTATCTACTCATTTTTAAATGGACAGAATCAATGTAAGCCTTGACAGAATCTATTCATCGGGTAGAACAGAAGAGGAGAAGTGACCAAGATGGCAAAGTTTACTCTGCACAACCCATGGTTAGCCTTCAACCACGTGTCCCTACTGCCTGGTGTCTTCACAGAGTCTGCAGCAACACGAGTGATATGCTTTAATGCAGTGCTGGTATCCCCAGTACTCTTGGGAAAATTGTGTCTAGTCCAGATTTAGATGAATCTACGTTAGTTTCATTTTAGACTCCAATTTAATTGCCTTGGTCTCTTAAACTGCATTTTTCCCCCCTTTTTCTGGTCTTTTTAATAGCGTCTCACTATGTAGCCCAGGCTGACATGGAACTTGCTAAGTAGTCTACGTCAACCATGAACTTGTGATCCTTTTGCGTCAGCCCGAAATGCCAGAATTATAGCCATTACTATGACATCCAGCTCCAAGCCTTCGTTTTTCTAAGCAAATCCAGGATGTAAAACTCCAAACAGTGGAGGCTGGCAAGGTTAAAGTACTTTCTGTGCAAGCCTAACAATCTGAGTCCAATGCCTGAACTCACAGTGAAGGAGAGAACCAAACCTGAAAGGTGTTCTCTGACCTCCACACACACACACTCGCACACACATGCCTGCCATGCACACACACACACATATATGCACGCACACACATATGCATGTGCATACACACATATATACACATGCACATACAAACACACATGCAGTGCACACTAGCACACAATGCCTAACACACACGTAGACACATGCACACACATATGCACATACACACAAATAATAATTATAATAAATATTTAAAATGAACAGTATATAGCTGAACCGCCTACATTCTCCTGACTCCTGATCTCCAAATCCTTTCACCAGAAACAATTTTCCATTTTTTAAATCACATACCAGACACAATCTGTGCACAGATACCTTAATAATGCTTTATAGATTCTTACAAGTGCACATAACATTAGAACAGTCCAACACCCAGGCATGTCTATGAAAAGGGACAAGGTTTTATTCCCGTGTCAGCCAACACACTAAACACTTTCAGCCCCTGATCGGCCTGGAAGCAGCAGCTTTCATGGAAAAACTATTGGTTGAACAAAAATAACATCTGTCACCTTAATCACAACCCTTTTTCTCTTCAGTGCTGGTGATGGACCTCCTGGGTCACACCTCTGCTCTCAGGCTTTATATAGGCCTCAAGAGGAAGCCCAAAGCTCTCCTCACTCAGGACCTGCAGGTGACTTCAAACCCACCTCCCCTCTGTGAGCCTTCAGGTCAGAGAAGTCTTCATGGCTAGCTAAACAAGAAAAACACTGCTCTCCCTGCTCACAAGACACATCCGAGAGAGAAAATCCAGCCTTGGGCAACTTGGACCTCTTTTCTTTGAAACGAAGTATGTGAAAGGTTTGCTGAGACAGAGCCTTGGTGACCAGATACGCTAGCTCAATCCCAACTTAAAACAAAGCATGGGTCAGAGACGACACAGCCAGCCCCAAAGTTAAAACATGAGCTGCTTCGGGAGTCAGCAGTTTCTATAACCCTATCATTCTCCCTCCCAACCTTTCATCAGATACCTTGCTTAAGTTGGGATTTTCTCCAACCCTATAGCATAGTGGGGCTTTGGAGTCAGGGAGATCTGGGATTTGCATCCAGGTTGCATCACTAATTAGCTGTGAGGCCCAAACACATCATGCTCCAAGGAATCAGCCTTAGTTTTCTCATATAATTAAACCAATGGGGGAAGGGAGCCCTCAAACAGCAAGATGGCCCAGCAGGCAAGGGGCACCCAACTGCACAAACCCGAGGACCTTAGCTCAATAACTGGAAACCGTGGTGAAAAATAAACAGACCAAACAAGGCCTCTCACTGGGGTCAGGAAAGGGGAAAACAGCTTCATTTTAGTGAAATATTTGTCTCCCCACAACAAAAGTTGAGGGAATCCTTACAAAATAAAATTATAGGGCTCCTATCCAAAAGTGATTAAGATTTTTAAGATGGTAACAGCAGGGGCTGGAGAGAAAGCTCATCCAGAATGTGCTTGCCTGTGCAAGCCCAAGCACTGGAGTCCAATCAGGAGAACCATTGGAGGGAAAAACAAACAAACAGGCCTGCTGTCTCAGCCTTGCAATCCCAGCGCTGGGGATAGAGAAGCAAAGATCTCCTGGTGCTCACTGCCCATCCAGCATAGCCTACATGACAAATTCCAGAGAGACCCTGTCTGAAACAGCAAAGGGACAAGGGAGTGGAGGGTGCCTGAGGAATAACACCCAAGATTGTACCCTGGCTTCTACAGGCACAGGAGACACACACACACACACACACACACACACACACACACACACACAGGAGAGGCAGAGACAGAGAGAGAGAGACATTGTCAGAAGATAGTAAAAGGACACTGTCCAACCTAGAGTGGGGGCCTGGGAGACCAACACAAGGGGCCACACACACCAGGGGGCTCCTCTTTGAGGTACAGACTATAGCTATCATCATCATCTCTCACTTTGATACTTTTCCCAAAGACAGCTCATCTCACACACACACACACACACACACACACACTCACACCCATGTTCTCTTCTCAATATACTCTACTTGAAAATTTCACTGGATCAATTCAGGCTCCAGCATCTTGGAAGCAGCCCGTATCTACAAAGAAAATGACTCACCAAGGTAGGGCTAACTAACCTACAGCAGAAGACGATGCTACATACACAGTCCACTTGCTGACAGATGGCCTGGGCCCAGGCTTCTCCCTCCTGCTAACACTTACATCCTTCAGAACCCCTGTTTGGAGACTCTACTCATCAGTTCCAGTCTATCCCCTGTCCTTCCTCTACCTCGAAGACTCGATCCTGGTGACATTAGTCTACTTTTACTTTTCCATTGTACTTAGAATGTCGAGCGTGCTACATTGCTTGCTTCTTTTTTATGCTCATCATGTGTTGTTTCTTTTTTCCAACACATTTGCAAACGTATGCAAAAAGAAAAAAAAATGTAAACTACTCAGAGTCACGTGCTTTAGTCTGGTTTTTTGTTCATTGGGGTATCCCACGTGCTCAGAATAGTGTTTGGCACATGGAAATCATTCAATAAATTTGAAGTGAAAGAATGTCTTTGAATGGAAAACATAATAAAAACAGACCATCACTTCACCCACTTGGGGAATCAGCCCCTCTGCCATCATGGACAAATTTCACCAACAGCTCAGCATTTAGACATCTGAGTTCAAGAGGTAGCTGATTAAAGTACCCATTTTCAAATCATTTCCAAACTTCCCTAGTTCAGACCCAGCTGTCCATGCCCCTTTCCACCACCGATGCATATACACACACTAACGGCTTGCAGCAATTGTGAGTGGCATTTTGTATGTGTGAGCGGTTCAAGGGAGAGCCTCGTCTGGAGACCATAAGAGTCGTTGAGAAGCAGAGGGATTATCAGAGAAATGACCCCCACATCACTGCCTTGCCACATGACACAGAAAACCTGAGTTGTTAATATCAAAGGGAATGCGAGGTCTCAAGCTCTGGAACTGTAAAGATGGCAGCTGGAGCCAAGCCAAGCTTTTGTCCTGCAGTTCCTGCCAGTCCCAGGTAGGGACTCATCTCAAAGCCCTGCGTGGCATCTCTCGGGATCCAGCAATGCCGCTGTCTACACATTTTATCCCACCACCTCGCTGAAAGGCAGCCTGAAGGGGTGGCCTTGCGGCCTCTGCCAAGGCATGTTCTCAGTGAGAGCTGTTGCTGAAAGCAAGGGTCTCTCCACCAAGATCAAGCTGTAGCTCCCGGCAGTGGGAGCATCCGGGGCCCCCACAGTTAGGAAACAGCTATGGGTCAGCATACTCAGGCTCCTTCTCAGAGCAGTGCTCTGGAAGCATCTGGGCTCCTAACCCAAAGGCTTCTTGTGGGACGGGCAAACTGGATGGTCAGGGTCACACTCAGCATCTGGCTTTTTGCCCCCAGAGTGAACCACCACTCCCCTCGAAGCCTGCACATGGCTTCTTTTTATAACCAGCCCTTCTCAGCCACCACAAAGGCTGTAGGAAGCTGCAGGGAGGCCCCTATCCCTTTCCCCAAAATACAATACCAGCAGCAGCAAAAGGCCTCAGAGGTGGGGCTTACAAAAGTTTCAAATATCCTGGTACTGACCCCATTAACAGCACCAAGCAAGGCAGGAAAGCAGCCAAGCCTGTTCTTACCCTCACAGTTAGTGTGTGTGTGTGTGCGGGGTGTCTGTCTGTCTGTCTGTCTACAAACTCTGCAGATGACTGAGGACAAAGCCATATTACCAACACTGACTGTCAGACACAAGATTCCCTCCTGCAAGCTTATGCCAAAAAGGCGGAAAGTGACATCTCCAAACGAGTCATGGCTCTGCAACAGTTGAGTCTCCCAGGCGGTCTCTGTGGGAAGGAACTGGTGAGCTGTCCCCACCTCTCCCGCAAAGTCTCCCCTGAAATATGCAGCTGCCTCAGATTTTCCCAGACTTCCCAGAGATGGTTTCCCCCGGAATCGGGGGAGGGAAGCAGGTCTTCAAGACTGTAGCAGAAGCAGCTAAATAAGGCAGCCACTGTCCGTGTGAAGAAAGAGGGCTTTTCAACACGCACGTACATTTAAAAGATACAAACAAAAAAAGTTAAGGAACAGGACAGAGGGAGATAAGAAACAGATGGGAAGAAAATGGTACATTAGCTTGTCCAATTTTGTTTTTTTCTTTTTCTTTTTTTTAAACCACAAAATCAGTGTAACTGGGCAACCATGTGGAGGCGTTATTCTCCAAACGCATCCCCTTCCTAAAGCATGCTGTACCGTTTGCGCAGGAAACGGAACGGCCGACAGAAAAACAGTGTAATACTTTGGAATACAAAAAGAGTCTCCTACTGGGAAGAAAGTGTGACTTAGCCCAGCTGAGCACCACCATGTGCTCATAGAGGAAAACTCCATCCTCGGGCTTCTTGTCCCTGCCCCGTCCGTGACGCTGTCACTCCTAGCTCCCAGCCCTCCAGCTGGTGACAACAACCGGCCTCTCTC